>NC_056745.1:180846306-180888806 GCF_019279795.1 Protopterus annectens | reverse complement strand
CTGCGCCATCGGATTAGCTTTCCTCGGATCCTGGGTCCCCCGTGACTCCCCTTCCAGATCCAAGGCTTCCTCTCTGAGGCCTTCGGATCTTATTCCTGGATCTAAGGCCTTCAGATCTGACCAGATCCAAACCTGCCATGGATCCGATTTCCTTGCATCTAAGTCATGTGGGATCCAAATGTTCACTTCCTCATTTGTATCCAAGGCAGACGGATCCAAGATTGATGTCTGATCCCACAATTATAGATGACTCCACTTTGGGTTCTGGCTTGGGGCAGTCCCCTTTTGCTTAAAGGTGCTGGAACTGATCTCCAGAATAGGCATGGGAGGTCCTTAGGGTCCAAACACCCATCCCCAGCTTAGGTCCTCCTCCACTTCTAGGTCCTCTAGGAACTTGCTCCCCTCCGATGTGGACAAGAAGATAAGATCCTTTCTCAAGGCACGGATTGAGTTGGGACTCCTTGCTTCCCCCAGCCCATCTGACTAGGGTTTCTTCTCCTACCCCTTTGCTGTCTTTTCATCTGATCCAGGTGGTTTTGGACTTTCAGGCCCTGGGACTCATCAAGAAGGAGATGGTGGTCCCTAGAGGCCACCCTGTCTTTACCCTGTCTGACTCCCTGACTACCTCTGCTCAGCCTCCCCCTGGGCAGACGGAGTCCTTGGCCTAACCTGTCACCCCGAAGTCTTTGGGTGAGGGCTCCAGATTTGTGTTTTCAGACTGGGCCCTTCCCCTTGGTGTTTCAGCCCTTGACAGCTCAGGGCTAGTACTGTCCAGAGGCCAGGAAGCACTGGCATGTTCTGTTCTCTCTTCTCAAGTGGGCCTGCCTGCCTGCCTGCCAAGAGTGCAGATGGGGCATCGTCCAGCCCTTCGGCTTTCCAGGTAATAGAGAGGAGTTTTTCTTCCACCAGAGTTTCTTCCCTGCCTTTCCAGGGACCATCCCTGCCCCCTAGAGTGGACTCCTCTCATCCTGTTCCCGATAAGCCCTCTCGGACTAGCCTTCAGGCAGGAGTCACCCCCCTCAGGCTTCCCCTCTCTTCTTAATCCCCCCTGAGCCCTTCAGAGGAGGTGTCTCGGAAGAGATTGCGCGCAAGAGGAGGCATCTGGACTCCCCTGTGGAGTCTCTCACTGATGATATGGACCTCGATGAAGGGGATGGGTCCCCCAGATCTCCGCCAGAGGATGTGTCCTTCATCGACATTTTAGAAATCCTCAAGCTTAATGATGGATGGTCTTCCCTACCCCCGTTCTATAAGGAGTCTGTGTTCTGAAGGCTTTCAGGATGGGACCATCTACCTCCTGGGTTCTCCCCCCTGCTGACAAACTTATAGTCCTTATTGCCAGCAGGGCGTGGAAGGAGCTGGATACTGTGGAGCTGGTACCAAAACACTACACCAAGTTCCTGAGCCCCCCTCCCCCAACCAACAGTTTTGGTATTAGGGCATGCCAGTCAATGCTGTTGTGGTAGCCGCCACCACTAAGAAAGAATTGGTGGAACAAAGTACATCTGTTCATCTCCCATCCCCAGGAGATTGACAGACATGGAAAGTGGGTCTTTGCCTCAGCTGCCTTCAGTTTGCAGGCACTTAACTACTTGGCACATTTCACCCGATTCCAGAGAGACTTGGTCAAGGAGCTTACTACTTCTCTTTCTGAGTTGCTGCCTGACAGAGAACTAAGTAAGGTCTCCTCCAAGCGGTCTACTCTCACTTCCCTGGCTATTTTCAATGCTGCAGAAGGCACCTCTTGAGGGGCCGGTACAGGCATTGCTATTTGGTGCCATACCTGGCTGTACCTTTGCAGATTTGCAGAGTCCTTTAAGGCATCCTTCACCAATGCCCCCTTCTGTGGGTCTACTGTCTTTGGTTCTTCTGTCAAAGAAACTCTCCTGCAGTGAACAGGAAGGCAAGACCTTCTCGGCTCTGGGAATCATGTTTTCTACCCCTCAGTGCTTTCTCATTGCAGCGCACATTCCTGGCGAGTCCAAAATATTGGCAGACAGACTCAGTAGGGCCATCCTGCGTCATAAGTGGTCCCTGAATCCTTCAGTGGCAAAAGAGATTTTCTTTTGCTGGGGTCATAAGAGCTGCGATCTGTTCACTTCCTGTCACAACCACAAATGCAGCCAGTATTTTGCCATTATTCCCCCTGGGATGCTCTGGTTCACAACTAGCCTCCTGGTTTCCTTTACACCTTTCCCCCTATACGTCTCATTCCCAGAGTGCTTCTGAAAACTCAGCTTCTCAAGACCACTTTGATCCTCATCATCCTCTTTTGGCCTCTGCAGGTGTGGTTTCCCCTCCTGTGGTCTCATCTGAAGTACTCCCCTTGGGTACTAGATCTCATTCCGAATCTGGTTTTCCATCTCTCCCAGTTTCCGTCCCCCAGCCTTCAGACTCTTCGTCTGACTGCGTGGTTTGTCCACTTCACATAATCCTGCATCAGTCCAGGCTTGCATCACCCATAAGGAACATTATTCTGGTCTCTCAAGTGGGCATCCACCAGAAAGGTGTATGTAAGTAAATGGAATAGGTTTTCTGTTTGGGCCAAGCAGTGGAATCTGGATCCCTTCTCAGCTCCCATCCTGGATATCTTATTGTTCTTGTCTTTGCTTTTTCAAGATGGGGCTAGTTTCTCTACTATCCAAGTGCAATTGGCAGCTAGTTCTAATTTCCATGTTTGCGAGGAACCTACTTTTTCCTCTCGCCTTTGCAAGGCATTTTTGAAGGGTGTTTTTCTGCTCTGGCCTCCTGTCAAAGATCCTTCTCCCCCTTGGGACCTTTCATTTGTGCTGCAGTCTCATACACAGAGTCCCTTTGAGCCTGCTGCTACATGCGATATGAAACTTTATGATGGAAGACCACTTTTCTGGTGGCCATAACTTCGGCAAGAAGAGTTTGAGTTGCAGGCTCTTTCTATCAAGCCACCTTACATGGTATTACATAAAGACAGACTAGCTGTCCGAACCAGTCCTTCCTTCATGCCTAAGATAGCTATGGAGGCGAATTTGAATCAGTCAGTTCAGTTGTCAGTTTTCTTTCCTAACTTTTCTAATAAAGGAGAATATCTGTTGCATACTCTTGATGTTCATAGACCGTTACGATTCTACTTGGGTAGAACCAAGAGTTTCCGCAAGTCTGACCAACTGTTTGTGGCATTTTCTCTTGGCAGACAGGGTCGGGTGGTTTCTAAGGTTACTATTTCTCATTGGATTTCGAAGTGTACTTCTTTGGTCTATTCGTCTAAAGGTTTACCTTTACCATGGCCAGTCGGAGCTCATTCCACTAGATCTATAGCTATGTCAGCTGCCTATCTGACCAGTCATTCCATAGATGAGATTTGGGCAGCAGCCACCTGGTCTACTCCTCACACCTTTGTTACTCGTTATAAGCTTGACATTGTCTCCAGGAACAGGGCTTCCTTTGGCTTCACAGTTCTTCGGCATGTCCTTCCATGAGTCCACCCAGGGCTTAGGGCATCTGGGGTCTCTGACCCAAGAGTGAGGACTAGTGACATGGATAACATCAAATTGAGTTATGTACTTACAATAACTTGGCATCTGTGTTATCCTATGTCACTCTTCATCACTATCCGTCCCTACTTCCACCATCTTGAGGACCTAGAGGAAGTGGAGGCGTTCTGTCTGGTGATTAAGGTCTTCCTTAGCTGTTTTCTAGGACTAGGGCAAACTCGATCTGAGGGGTTAGAGGGCAGAAAGGGATCATGGGAGTGGGAGGAGCTCAAGCTTAGAAGCTGCCTGTAAAGTTGCCGGCTTGGATCCTGTGACCCAGTAGTGATGAACAGTGACACAGGATGACACACATGCCAAGTTATGGTAAGTACATAACTCTCTTTATGGACTGTCAGGTCTGGTAAAGGTATTTCTACTTGGGGAATGCTTGTGTGAAAAACTGTGTAAAAGTCTGATGTCCTATCTGAAATCACTGTTGCAGTATTCCTGACATATGGCTCATCACTGCTGATGTCCTGGATGGAGTAACAAAGATTTATCTTCCCTAGGTCATATGTTCCCATGACCTTAACTCATATGTGTTGGGGTATATAGAATGACGTACGAGTATGGCTCCTCAGGCTATCTCACCACCCGCCTGAACACAGTTCATGCATCCACCGGATTGTTTACCATTTGGTCATTGGTACATTTGCTTCAATTGTTTATCCAGATAAGTGTGCCTTTGGAAACCTTCTTTTTACTTGTGCTATTTTGTTGAAAGTTGGTAGATGTCAGCTAGAAGGGGTAAGTGTGAGTGCATTAGGCAGATTCCATACACGAACTTGCATACCAAGTGTCTTTTTTTTGCCTAAGCCCAGAACATGATCACAAATCTTGCTTAGTCTTGTCTGTTGTTCTTTCCTAAATCCCTTGGGTGGAGGCTTATCATTCTCAACTTCTTTCTAGAGACTCAGTGTCTTATACCCTAGACCCAGTCAATGATAACTTGACTCCACATCCTCAGAAGTCCCTCTGCCACCAAAGAAAAAAAACTAGAGAGGCCTCTAATGGATCCACAGCCTGTTTCTGACTTTAACATACCAACTGAGGTTCCAGAACCTGCAGTACATCAGTCTACTTCTCTATTACCTGCTACATGAGACCCTTTCGGAGGCCAGTGTGACTCCTGGGGTCTTGCAGACTGCTGATACATCAGAGGAACCACACCTCATCATTTCAGAGGGACTACACTGTCTCCCAAAATTTTAGTTAGCGAAGGTGTCGTTCGCCCGGTCAAGATGTAACAGACGAACATTTCTGGGTTCCGTTCAAGCAGCTTTATCATACATGTTCACTCTCTGGCTGCACTCTCAAAATGGCACTGAAGCTAGCAATTGCTTGCTATTTATATGCACATGTTGTCCTTGGAAATGCTTCTTAAAGGTACAACACACATGCATATTCTACATACTTCCTCGTTGCGAAACGAATTATACTTCATTGACAACATTGATTGACATGCAATAAATACAAGATAGTTCTTAGACATGCAATTATACAGATCTAGATACATATAGACAACTCTGTCCAGGTTGCTGTGCATTTCACACTAGGTCTGGAGATGTGAACAAATTGTGTGACACAGAATTAAGAGTTAAGTCTACCAACTGGGACTGTCTCTGCTTGAATGTTCAACCTTAAGGACATCAGGAACATCATCAGAAGTAGTAACAGAAGTTAAGGCACCTACTGGAACAGGAACATTGTTTGGATTGCTCTGAGATCTAGAGTCTGTGTCATAGGAACAATGCTGCGATATCGGTTCTGGTTCAGGAAGAAGTTGTCTGCGACTTCTCATGTGCTCCACACCCTCAGCTTCCGCAAAATAGGATCTTGGCTCTGTACATAAACCTCTTACTTGACCAATCTGGTTGAAACCTTTCGCTGTTTGTATCCTCACTCTCTCTCCTTTTTTTTCCAATGGATGAAGAAATCTGCTTGTTTTATCATAACCAGACTTGGGAAAAGAATGTTTTCTGAGTAGTTGGGCTGTGATTGCTCTATGGTTTTTAGCTTTAGTCAGGTGATGTGCGACGCCCATGTCCTGGCCCAGCAATCAAGGAGCCTCAATCCTCACCACTAACATCAGTGAGGTGAGTCTCATATAGGAGGAAAGGATAACAAATGCACACAGTAAAGTGCAATTTCCCTTAAGAACACACAGAGATCACAGTCCGGAGCTGGTCTCTCCCTTGCTCTCCAGGTCCCGAATAAGACTCCCCACTGGCTCAGCTATAGGGTCCAGATCTCAGCTTAGTGGGCAAGCTAAAACCTCCAGCACCCTCTCTGTCCAACCAGTGCTTCATGTCCCTGCCCAAGTAACTCACACACTCACACTCACACACACACACACACACACACACACACACACACACACACACACACTTTGAGAAGAGTTTATACAACCACACAGACACTCCTGTGGAAGGCTGACACAGGCTCTCCAGCTGTGCCCCTTTTTCCCAGACTATACGGTAGAAATCACTGCCACCACCCAGCTAATATTTATCAGCTACTAAAAAAGGCCCTTATGAAAGGGTGTCCAATTATTACTGTGCAATATTATTATCCAATTGGTTAGTGCAACTGAACAGTCAAGGCTTATTTGGAGTGACTCGCACAGTAATTACTATAAATATGCAGTGTACTCTAGAGCTTAAATTATCTCTACACAAAACAGCCACAGTTGAAAGGTTTTAAAAATATTTAATAAGAAATAGTCAAAACACAAGGCAGTATTTTTACTACACAGTGCTAGTCAAGAGTTCAGAGATCACAGATAAATACTTAAAATAATTCAGTAGTACAGTTCTGACACCACAGAAAAACACTTAGAAATAGCTAGAAACTAGAAAGATTAGACTAAGAGAAAACAGAAGTCTAAGATAAACTTACATATAAGCAGAGGCAGTGCTGAGTTGGATGGTCAAGACAAAAATGCTTAATGCTCTCTGATTCTCTGTTTTTAAAGTCACATTCCTGGTTTAAAGTACATCATTCTTCACACTTCAACAGAAACTACATTTACATTCTTAACATCTCCTTTTGTTATCTTGCAGCTGGTCAGGAAGCAGAGCAATAAAAATACATTTGTATGTTTAAATCTAGCAATTTAACTCTTGGCTAAAACAATAGAAAAAGAATGTCTTCAATTAGACATTTCGGCACTGTGTTTAGATCAAAAGGTCACAACGTGCTTTACTTGGTCGGCTTTCTGCCAGCAGAGTGCATTGTTACATTTTTGCAGTTCCACATGTAACACTATTTTTACCATTTAAGACAACAAGCCTGTGGTTTACATTAATATTTACAGATGAATTATTTTCAAAATTCTTTCCAGCTAGGCTAGCAGCCTTCATCTATCTTCACCCAGTCTTCACATATCCCCCCCCCCCCGCAGAACTTAAGCTAGTTTTTCAAGTGACCCTTGAGAAACGCTGCTTGAGAGGAGTTAGGTCTATCTGAGTATACTTTATCCCATTCCCTGCCTTGAGAGCCCATCTGCATTGGCATTGCTAATCCCACTGCGGTGTTGCATGGACATATATGCTTGCAACCCCATGCTCCATCTTAGCAACTTGGCATTTTGCTGGCTGGCTCTATTTAACCATGTTAGGGGGTTGTGATCTGTAATAACAGAGAATTTCCTTCCATACAGATAAGGCTGAAGTTTCTGCAGTACCCACACTATAGCTAAATATTCCTTTTCTACAGCTGCATAGCATTCCTCCCTGGGTTGGAGCCTTTGACTGAAATAAACCACTGGGTGCTCCAAATCTGGCTAAGTACAGCCCCCATCACATAGTTCGAAGCATCCACCTGCACAACAAATTCCCTGCTGTCATCTGGACTGGCTAACACAGGGGGTCCTCCCAAAACTTCTTTAAGCTTCTGGAATGCCTGCTCACATGCTGGGGTCCACACTACCTCATCTGGCCTGTTCTTCCTTGTCAGGTCTGTGAGGAGAGCAGCTATGGTACTATAACTGAGGACAAACTTTCTGTAGTACCCTGCTGTCCCTAAAAATGCCCTCACCTGCTTTTTAGTAACAGGTGCAGGCCATGCCTGAATGGCTTGCACTTAGGCAGGTTCTGGCCTTATCTTACCACTCCCCACTCTACGTCCTAGGTAGAAGATGTCTGCTATACCCACCTGACATTTGCTCAGCTTAATGGTTAACCCTGCCCTCTGCAGTCTGCCCAGCACCTCCCTGACATGTTGAAGGTGCTCTTGCCAGGAATGGCAGTAGATGGCAATATCATCTAGGTAAGCAAGGACAAACCCTCCTGCTAGGATATGATCTACCAGCCTCTGGAAAGTTGCTGGGGCATTCTTCATCCCAAAGGGCATCTTTGTGAACTCGTACAAGCCAAAAGGAGTCATAAAGGCTGACTTCTCTCTAGCACTGGGAGTCGAGGGCACCTGCCAGTAACCCTTGGTAAGATCAGTGGTTGTAAGATACTTAGCCCCACCCAGCTGCTCTAGGGCCTCATCTGTCCTAGGCATGGGGTAAGCATCTGACTCTGTGTGACTATTTAATTTCCTGTAGTCCACAAAGAACCCAGTGCTGCCATCCTTCTTTGGCACCAGCACCACTGGGGAGGCCCAGGGACTGTTGGACTCTTGAATCACCCTTAGTTCCAACATCTCCTGTACCTCCTCCCTCAGAGTCTATTTGACTCTCTCAGGCACTCTAAGGGGCCTGCATCCACCTGGTGCTGCCCCAGGTGGGTGCACCCTGGTTTCCCAGTGAACAAGTCCCCAAATTTCTGCAACCCTGCTCGGATTTCTCGAACCTTGGTAGGAGATTGCTGCTGGGACATTGCTACCCTTTCCACTGAGGTGTCAGCCTGAGCCTCACTGAGGAAATCAACCCAGATCTCCCTCAGACTCCTCCTGCAATCCACTGTAAATGCTCAGCACAAGGACCTCCCTATCATGGTAAGGTTTCATCATGTTAACATGGTACAGTTTGTGCCCCTGCCTTCTGCCTAGCAGCTCCACCATGTAGTTAACATCACTTAACTTTCTTACCACCTTGTAGGGTCCCTCCCAAGCTGCTTGCAGCTTGTTTCTGACAGGAATGAGAACCATTACCTGCTGCCCCACAGCATACTCTCCAGCTCGAGCATTCGTGTCATACCACACCTTTTTCTGTTGTTGGGCTTTTGCCAGGTTCTCCTGGGCCAAGCCCATGAGTTCGCTGCGCCTTGTCCTGAGGTTTAGGGCGTATGCCACAACAGACTCCTTGTGAGACTCGCACTCACCTTCCCACTGATCTTGAATTAAATCTGGAAGTCCCCTCACCCTGTGCTCATACAGCATTCAAAGGGTGAAAAACCTGTGGATTCCTGGGGAACCTCTCTGTAAGCAAACAACAGATGGGGCAAATATTTATCCCACTCCCTCTTAAACTGATCTGCAGATGCCCGTAGCATGGGCTTTATTGTAGAGTTTAACCTTTAAACAAGACCATTAGTCTGGGAATGGTAGGGGGTGGTATTCATGTGCTTCACCCCACAGGACTTCCACAGACAAGCCAGCAGGTCTGACATGAAACTGGCGCCTCTGTCAGTCAGTATTTCTTTTGGGAAACCTACCCTGCTGAAAATCTCTAACAAAGCATTTGCCACCTTCTCTGCCTGAATGGAAGACAAAGCCACTGCCTCAGGGTATCGCGTAGCATAATACACTACCACTAGGATATACTTTTTCCCTATGGAACTTGGGGTACTCTGAGGACCCACAATATCCATAGATACCCTCTGAAATGGCTCCTCAATCACAGGCAAAGGCATCAAAGGAGCTCTCACCATGTCTCTTCCCTTGCCTACCTTTTGGCACCGCTCACAGGTCCTGCAGTACCCTGTTACATCTCTGGAAATTCCAGGCCAATAGAAGTTCTGCATAATACGCCTCTCTGTATGTTTTATGCCCATATGACCTGCAAAGGGAATATCATGGGCTATGTCTAGAAGCGCTAGACGGTAGGCTGTAGGCACTACCAACTGCTGTACTTTCTCACCTTCTAGCCCTCCATCAGGGGTCCACTCTATGTATAGTAACCCTTTGTCCCAGTATACAGATTCCACCTTTCCTTGAGAATCAGGTGCCTCCCTAGCTACCTGCCTCAGGCCTTGCAATGTAGGGTCTAAGAGCTGAGCCTGTCTCAACTCTCTCCTTGTAACTTTTCCCAGCTCCCCTTCCACAGGAAGTCTGGCATCCTCTGACAGTGGTGCCTCACTATCAGCCTGGGTACTACTACTCACCTCTACCTTTGCAGTCACTCTGTCCAAAGGACCATCAGTACCCGCAAGCAGCTGTGGCTCACATTCAGTCTCACTGCTACAGAGGAACTCCCTCCCTGAAGTAACCACCTCACCAGTCCTGGCTGCAAGTATGCAGTCTGTCTGGGTCTCCCCCAGGATACCAGACCCACATGCTTGTCTCCTAGCCTGACTGCGTGTAACTGCATAAGCATATGGTACTGCTTCATCCAAATCCTTCCCTATCAGGACATCTGCAGGATGGTAGTTCAGTACTCCTGTTGTCTCAAGACAACCTACTATTGGCATTTTGTCTTTCCCACCTACTGGCTCCCTCACCTTTTGTTCCCCACCTTGCCTCTGTGGACACCTGTATGCCACATAGCCTCACTGGTTGCATTCAAATTCATTTAACCCTAGCTGCTGGACGTGTACCTGGACTAGTGGCTTCCCCTGCTACTTGCAGATTCTGTTGGGGCAGTCTCTGCTGCCCACCATGTGTTCCTTTAGCCCCATGAGCAGTACTGGGGGTCCCTTTCCTGTGCAGAGCTGCCCTGCTTGCCAGGTATAGGTCTCCCTTCTTCCCCAACTCATTTGAAGTAGCACATTGTCTATCAGCTAACCAAATCCTCATGTCCTCAGGCAAAGTGCTAAGGGCTTTTTCCCCTCACCAAAAGGTCTGCCAGCCCTTCAAACGTGGTGACCTGACATCCACTCACCCACCTATAGAAATAAGTGCTCAGTTCAGCAACATATTCACACACACTTTCATCTGTCTTGCATCTATGCTCATGAAACTTTTTCCTATACGTTTCAGGTGTTAGCTTAAAGAAATTTAACAAGTGTTTTTTAACTGCAAAACATGCAACGTTATAGTTACTGCTTTACCATGGAGTAAGGGGGTTAGGAACCATACCCAGAGCCTTTGGTCAACACTATACTGTTTGCATACCCTCTCAAACATATGAATGAAACTATCAAAATGTATCCCTCTCTTTAAGCTGCGGAAGAAATTTACTGACCTTTTGTGCTTCTGGGGTCCAGTTACTCCCTTCCCCATTACGTCCATGACTCTGTCGAAGAGTCAGCATTTCCCTCGCATGCCTCCTGTGACTCTCCTTTTCCTCGGCTTCTATCTCCAAATGCCTGGCCTCCAACTGAAGTCTCTCTAGCTCCAGATGGATTTTTACGTCGTCTGCAGAAAGGTTGAGCTGTCCATTCTCCGAGGGTATTATATCTCCACTGCCAGTCTGATTGTCCTCCTGGTTGCTGTTTTCTGATGCAGCTGTAACCAAGGCTGCAATCAGGTCTGCCTTAGTCAGGCTTCCATACATCAGTCCCCTAGCCTGGCACATCTCCACCAGCTGGCTCCTTGCCAGCTTTCCATACTTTTCTGTTGACCTGCTGCCTGATCACCTTTACTAACTAAGCTAACAAAAGAAATAAAACAATTGTGATCTGAACTCTTGAGTATTCACTGTGTGGCTGATTAAGAGTACAAAACACTTCAAAGCTCACTGTACACAAAGCTACAGGAATTCACTCTACCCACACCACTACAAGCCAATTAGTATTTGCCAGCCAATAAATATGTGGTGTGGATATCCCATCACTGCCAAACAATTAATATGTGGCGCCCGTGCCCTGGCCCAGCGATCAAGGGAGCCCCAGTCCTTACCACTAACACCAGTGAGGGGCATCTCATATAGGAGGAAAGTAGCTGACACACACACACACTTTGAGAAGAGATTATAGAACCACACAGACACTCCTGGGGAAGGCTGGCATAGGCTCTGCAGCTGTGCCCCTTTTTCCCAAACTATACGGCAGAAATCACTGCCACCACCCAGCTAATATCTATCAGCTACTAAAAGGCCCTTATGAAAGGGTGTCCAATTATTACTGTGTAATATTATCCAATTGGTAAGTGTGACTGAACACTCAAGGCTTATTTGGAGTGACTTGGATAGTAATCACTATAAATATGCAATGTACTCTAGAACTTAAATTATCTCTACACAAAACAGCCACAGTTGAAAGGTTTTAAAAAATATTTAATAACAAATGGTCAAAACACAAGACAATAATTTTTACTACACAGTGCTAGTGAAGAGTTCAGAGATCACAGAGAAATACTTAAAAATTCAGTAGTACAGTTCTAACATCACAGAAAAACAGTCTAATCTTTCTAGTTTCTAGCTATTTCTAAGAGAAAACAGAAGTCTAAGATAAACTTACATATAGAGCAGAGGTAGTGCTGAGTTGGATGGTCAAGACAAAAATGCTTAATGCTTTCTGATTCTCTCTGTTTTTAAAATCACATTCCTAGTCCACATTATATCATTCTTCACACTTCCCTGGGTTCCCAGGCTAACAGAAACTACTTTTACAGTCTTAACATCTCCTTTTGTTATCTTGCAGCTGGTCAGGAAGCAAAGCAATAAAAATACATTTGCATGTTTAAATCTAGCAATTTAACTCTTGGTTAAAACAATAGAAAGAGTGTTTTCATTTAGACATTTCGGCACCATGTTTAGATCAAAGGGTCACAACATGCTTTACTTGGTCAGCTTTCTGCCAGCAGAGTGCACTGTTGTTACATTTTTGGTGTTCCACATGTAACACTATTTTTACCATTTAAGACAATAAGCCTGTGGTTTACATTAATATTTACAGATGACAGAATTATCTCCAAAATTCTATCTGTCTAGGCTGACAGCCTTCATCTATCTTCACCCAGTCTTCACAATCTGGATAAGGTATCAGCCAGATAAAGAAGTGTGCCTTTCGTGCAGACCATTTTGAAGTTGTACGTTTGTAACTTTAGCATCATTCTTTGTAGTCATGCTGGAGCAGAATGCATAGGTTTCTTTAAGATAGTAACTGGTGGTTGATGATCAGTTTCAGTCTGGATATCTCAACCATAAATATAATCATGAAACTTTGAACGTGCAAACACAATTGCCAAAAGTTCTTTCTCAGTTTGAGCATATTGCATTTCAGTTTGGGTTAGAGTTTTAGATGCAGAGGTTACTGGTCTGCCTTCTTGAAGAATAACTGCACCAAGACCAAACTTTGAAGCATCACAGGAAAGAGTAAGCTGGTCTATTGACATCATAGTATCTTAGTGTAGGTGGAGTGGCAGTTTTCTGCTTAAGATCATCAAAAGCTCTCTGGTGCTGTTCTAGCCCAAGACCATACAGTATTTTTGCATGTCATATCTCTTAAAGGCACTGTCAGTTCACTGACCACTAGTATGGACTTGCCCAAATAGTTAACCATACCAAGAAAATGCTGTAGAGCTTGAATATTATATGGTGTTAGCATCTCAAGAGTAGCTGCTTGCTTAGATGGTTATGGTCATAAACCTGTACTGATTAAGAAATGACCTACATATGTTACTTCTTGTAATCTGAATTTGCACTTTAGGGGATTGAACTTTAAATTCACTTCACGTGCTCTGTCAAGAACATTCTTGAGGTTTCTGTCATGCTCTACTTCACCATTGCCTCCGATTAACAAATCATCTACTATTATGGAACAGGGATAACCTGAAAAAATCTGTTCCATTGCACGCTGGAAGACTTCACGTGCAGAATTTATTCCAAATGGTATCCTGAGAAATCTGTATCTTCCAAATGGGATACTGAATGTAGTCAGTAGTGAAGATTTGCGATCAAGCATTACTTGCCAAAATTAACTCTCTGCATCCAAGACAGAAAATACAGTGGCATTTGGTATCAGGGCTGTGACTTCTTTGTTCTTATAGGATGATGAGGTCTCTTTAATGCCTTATTCAAGTCTCTTGGGTCAATGCATATTCTGATTTTGTCTGAGCCTTTTTTATGAGTTGCTACCATAGACAACACCCATTCAGTTGGTTCTGTAACCGGACAAATTACACCTTGTTGCACCATTTTATACAGCTGAGGTTTAACTCTGCTCTGCATGGCCAATGGAATTTTTCTTGCCGGCTGACCACTGGACTGACCTTTGGGTCTAACTTTATAGAATACACAACTGGAAACTTGCCTACTTTATCGAAAACTTCAGCATATTCTGAGAAAATAGCATCAGTTAAACTGGAACTGCGACGTGTGCTTATATGATGGACTTCTTTAGTAAAGGAAAGCAAGTCCATTCTCAAACTCTCTCTGAGATCCAATAATGACTGCACGTCTTTGAACTGTGTAAAACCACAACTTGTAACTGTTCCCAGCCAAATAACATGAAAGCACTACTGAGCCTTCGGTATGAATTTCTTCACCTCCACAGGCTACAAGTTTCACACAACTAGCCACGTTAAGTTGTTCACCAGCCCTTACTTTGTCAAATGCTTCTGCTGACATAACATTGCACTTTGAACCAATGTGTGCCTTGAGCTCAGTGTGTTTACAATGGATCAGGACAGTGCAAAACACTTCACCCTTTGCTAATAAATCTACTGCATTAACCTTTTCACCAATTACTGATGCACTGTCTATGTAAAAAGTAGGTGTGCAGGTCTCTATATGATTAACTTGCCTTTTTAAGTGACCTTTCTTCGCAACTGAGCAAGGTTTACTTAGGTTATATGCCCTAGGGCCTATACAAGCCTAGCCAAACAAGGTTCCCTGGCTTTTACTACCCAAGAAAATTATTTTCCTGTGCCTCTGTCAATCAGAGCCACAGCAGTGATCCCCAGGGTGAATTTCCTATTTCCCATCCAATTGTCAAGAATTCTCTTAGAGGGCTAATGAGGAGCTTTGCTTGACATGAATGGGCAGCCTATTCCAGAGCAAGGGAAGTCTCTGGGACAAGAATCTATCCCTCCAGCATGTTCTGTTTATTGTGGTGACAAGGTTTAGGTCCCTGGAGCGTGTGGCTCGGAGAGATTGGGATTTCTTTGTGTAGCATGTCCATCAGGTCTGGGTTAGACATGGCTTTGTATGTTAGGCAGAGGTTGCCTTGGAGTACGTGATATGCAACGGAGTAGAGCTGGAGTTTTTTGAGATGGTCGGCGTGTGGCATCTGTTTGAGGCCAGTAATCCTCTTAGTGAGGTATTTCTGTGGCCTTTCCTACTGTTGCAGATGTCTTGCGAGGTACATACCAAATGGGGTGTTGTGCTCTATGATGGGTCTAATAAGGGATGAGTAGAGAGGAACGATGACCTCTCTTTTTCTGGAGGAGAACCCCTTTGTAATGAAGTGTGCCATGTAGAAGGATAGTAGTAGGCTACCACCTATGTGGTAGTTCGTGGGTACGGTATTTTTCTCAAAGGGGATGACAATGCACTCCTTGGCATTGAGCTTTAGGCCCTGACTTTGACACCAAGCATCAGTCTCAATGAGGCTTCATTGTAGAATGTCCACATCCCTAGGTGAAGCGATTATGGCTCCTAGTTTGCAGTCGTCTGTGATCTTCATTAGCCAGAGACCAGCTGTATTAGCCTGGACTTCAGAGAAGTAGATAGCAAACAGGAGAAGACCCAGAACCGAACCCTGTGGTACTCCGCTTGTCACTGGTCTGAAGTCTGATTTGGAGCCAGCTACTTTCACTGTGTGGATTCTGTCAGTGAGCCAATTGCCCACACACAGAAGACTAGGCATGTGGCCTCTCCATCTGCAGCCAAGGGAAAGGAGTGGATAGACTTTACACAGGGGTTGTTCAAAGCCATTATGTCTTTGAAACCTCCCTTCAAACCTACCCTGGATTCCTCCTCTTCTGAGGAAGAACAGGACTATGATTCTAACCATTCTGTAGACTATTCCATTCTGCTACTTTCTTTAGAACAAATTTCTTCAATTGAAGTGGACTCCCTGTCAACGAATTCCCCTATTGAGGAAGTTTCCTTTGGGGAAAATATAAGAACATGATGAAGCACTTTGAATGGAAATCCACCCAGATATCTGATGTCCAGAAGAGGTATTGCACCCTCTTAGAAATTGACACCCCTTCTCCAGTTTCTCCTATCCTTGGTGCCTTTCAGGGAGCTTTTCAGTTCTTCTACCACACCTGATTCCCCAACTACCAGCTCCTAAAAGACCAGACAGGTTTTACATGGTGCCTGATGGCCTAAAATATTTATACAAGACTGCAGTGGCAGACCCCTCTGTTGTATCAGTATCTTCAGGTAAACCCTCTAAGCTTCTACACATTGCTAATAATGACCTACCTATGGACAAAGATAATAGGGCTATAGATAGATGTGGAAAGAAGGTTTACACCTCTGTTATTTTAGGGCAATAAACTACCAGACTCAAATGACAAAGTAGTTGATCTTTGTCCTGCATTTCTTAAAGTAATACTGTACCCTCCTACAGTAGAGTTTAATAATCAAATGCAGACTTTACTATCTTAGGCCACTCAAATTGTCAGAAACAGCATTATGTGCATTTACAGTGCTGTGGATGCTTTTATTCACAGATGAGCATGGCTTTGTAGTCAGCGTATCCCTGAGGATTTCAAATCAAAAAATTTAGACTCTCCTTTGGACAAAGACTTAGTGTTTTGTTCACAGGCTGTCAGCTTGTTTATAATGCTCCAAGACCAAGATAAGTCCATGCAAGACTGCAGACAGATTCCTGTCTCCTCAGTTCCTAGATACCAGGCAAGCTACCCATTTAAATCCACCCCCTTCATTAGAAGGGATCCTAGGTCAGCCTCAGAAACAAAGGAAAACCCTTAGGAAAGATACTCTGGGGGGGGGGGGGGACAATAGGGAACTTCAGTGGGGAGGCCTCCCTTTGAAAGCAAAATTCTGTGAGTACCTCTGCAGCATACCTCCCCCTGCCCTCAGTTGCATTACTCCTCTTTCTCCAAGATTGTCACTCTCCCTGGCCAGGTGGGAAGCTATTATCACAGATAAGTGGGTCCTCTCCATAATCAAGGACAGTTATGCCATATCTTTGGAAAATATTTCCCCTCTGAAAGGTATGGCAAAACCTCCTCAAAACCAAATATCCCTTCTGGCCCACATTTATTCAGGACTTCTCGAATCAGGGCACCATCAATCAAGTCCCAAAAGACTACTTGGGGGAAAAAAGTTTTACTCCAGGAGTTTTCTCGTCCCAAGAAACGAAGGGCAGTGGAGGCCCATCCTAAACATATCTCTCGTAAACATTTGCTTTGAAGGTACCATCTTACAAAATGCTCTTACTTCACACTCTTTTGCCTTTCATCCTCCCCCAAGCTTTTAGTATCACTCGATCTGATGGACACCTATGTACACTTACTGATTCATCCTTCTTGCAGGAGATTCCTCAGGTTTTTCTGTGGCTCCTTGCATTTTCAGGTTACTGCTTTAACTTTTGGTCTTCCCACAGCTCCAAGAATGTTTAGAAAGTATCTAGCTCCAGTAATTGCTGTCTGTTGCACTCAGGGAATCAAATTTTGCCCTTTTTAGACTGCCTACTGATCCAGGTTTTCACTCCAGAAATTGTTCAGTATCTACACTTCCCCCTCCAAATTCTGACAGGTGTGGGTTTCACTGTAAACTGCAAAAAACATCCCACATGGTCCCTATGCAGGATCTGGTTTTCAGGACACAAAGAAAATGCATGCCTTCCTCCCCCAGGAGGAAGTTCCTTCTGTCCGTTTTTTTCCAAAAATCTCTCCTCTGTAACCCATTGCTTAGGCTAAGGAGATGCTAAGAACTTTAGGGTTCATGGCAGCCACCATCCCTATGCCTCCCCTGGACAGAGTTCATGTAAGAAAATTAAAATCTGAAATTTGTGCAATACAAACACTGTCACCCTTGGACATCCTGATTACCCTCCTCCCTTGTCTCAAAAAAGAGCTACTTTGGTGGATAGGACATGTCCTCCTCAGCTCAGGACTGCCATTCACATCACCTCCTCTTCAACAGGTTCGCACAGAAACCTCTGATGTAGTGTGGTGGAACTGGGCAGGCTCACACCGAGTGCAGGGGAAATGGTAACCTCACTTCATGAAGGGAACATATCAGTGTGAGGGAAAAGAGGAATCTTCTACAAGCTCTTCAGATTTGTGCCTACTTTGGAAAACCTGGTCCACTCGTAGTGTACACAGGTAACGCCATAGTCATGTGGTTCATAAACAGGAAGGCACCAGGTCTTGCAAACTGTGCAGGTTAGCACTGGAGGCATGGAACTTGGCAACATAAATGAACATCATGCTCATAGCCACATACATCCCTTCTTAGGACAGTGTGTTAACAGACTCCCTAAACTCACCTGTGGAGGATCCCCGTGAGTGGACTTTGAACAGAGAGGTTTTCCAGACAAGTTGCTCTTCAGTGAGGCTCTCTGCAGATAGACCTCTCCATCACCAGCCAACCTTTAGATCCCCATATCTGCACCAGGGAGTCCCACATCCTGTGGCATTTTCATTCAGTAGACGGGGAAGTTCTTTGTGCTTTTCCTCCTCTGCTAAACTCTTCTTAAGGCAGAGAAAGAATCACCCAAACTTCTTTTAATCTCACCATTTTGGCTGAAGCAGCTTTGGTTCCCCTTGCTATTTCACCTGAGAAAAGGAAATTACTGGACAATTCCTCTTAAACTAGACTTAATAACTCAGCAACAAGGATTCCTGCTCCAACCAAATCTTGCATCTCTCCACTTCACCCTATGGATTATTGCATTGTAATTCCTGAAAGATGGGATCCCCGCTCTGAAGAGACTGCTCAAGTCCTACAAGAGGGCAGGAAACCTGCTACTAGAAAATCTTAAACAGCTAAATGGAAAAGCTTTTCCTGTTGGTGCTGTAAACATGTTCTGGACCCACTCATCACAGGTTCCTGCTGTATTGCAATATCTCTGCAATCTGCTTAGATCAGGTTTGGCTTATTCTTTGATTAATGCTCATCTGTCAGCTATGAATACCTGCCTCCCTCTTAGCCCTCCACTTATTGTTAGGGTGGAGATCGAGCATCTCCTCTGGGAGTCCTGCATCTTAACCCACCAAGGAAACCCAGCCCTTCCCCTGGAATCTTAATTTTGTACTAGAAAAGCTCACACTACCTCCTTTTGAGGCAGCATCTTCAGATTCTCTAAAATTCTGTACTTTGAAAAACTGTCCTTCTTTTGGTTGTCACCTCTGCAAGGAATAGACTACATGTCTGTCTTAGAGGCTGCCACTTAGTCCTTTGTACACACTTTTAACAAATACTACAAAATTGATGATTTCTCCCGGTCCAAGGCAGCCTTTGCCATATCAGTTCTCTCTGGACAGTTGCATAACTCTTCTACTCAGCAGCTAACCACAATTCTTTCTTGATAATCACCCATATGTCAGGAGTACTGCAAATGTAATTTCAGTCAGGACATAGTACAGTTATGCAAGAACTTACCCTAACAGTAGATGCCCTACTGGATCACTGTTACAGTATTCCATCCCACCCTCCATATCCTTTTCTCTGCCTGATGTGAACCTTCATCTTCCTCTTCCCCTTTGCTTAAACATCTGCTCTGTCAGTTAGAAATGGGAGAGTTTTCTTACCTATTTGAGCTACACCCCTCTTAGCTGACCAATATCCGTTCTCAGAAAACTTCAGGCTGCTGGCTTGGAGGTTGTCTAAAGATGCACTCTCATCCGTCAATCTGTATACCCCAAAGCATATGACCTGAAGTCCTGCGTAAAATGTATGATCTAGGGAAGGTAAAGCTTGCGTCCCCTGGATGGGACATGAGCAGTGACAATCCATATGTCAGGAATATTGCAGCAGTGATCAGTAGGACATCCACTGTTATAGTAAGTTCTTACACAACTGTAGTTTTTTCTTTATATATTCTACATTTCTATGTATAATACTTATGTGAGGAGCAGAATATTCTGCTTTTGGGGACTGTCATTGAATTTTATAACCACAAAATCTTAAAAGTTATCTGTCAGGAGGTTTACTGACTCACCCAGGCTCTGCTACCTGTCTTTCAGGCTTCTTTGTCAACTGGTCTCCTTGGTCTACTCTGTTCTTCTGCTATCCACAAGAAGAAAAAAATGTCTCGAGTCTTTAGGTGCCATTCTTTCTGTATATCTCACTACCTTAGCCACTGATGGGTGAATCTGCCAGACCAGGTTCCTTGGACTGCTTGTCGTCTCTCACTCCTGGTTTAGCTCCTTTGATCCACCCTCTTTGACTGTAGGGTTGTCCTCACCAGGTAAGGAAGAGGGACTAAGTTCGGCTAAGGTGTTTGATTCCCAGGCTAGTGCCCCTGACATGGGTTAGTCTTTTTCTAGGGTGCCTCCCAGGAAAAGAAAGCAAAAAGTTAAGACTGTATCTACTGTTTCTTTAACTATAGACACTGAAGACCTGCTGGGATTTACCAAGGGATTACCGACTGCTTTTAATATTTTGAATTCCTTTTTCTTCACTGACATCAAATAGAGAACGATTTCCTGCACATTCTTATATTGATTCTCAATCAGAAGAGCAGGGAATGGAAAGAGAAAGTTTTTCTTCATCGAACTCTCCTCATCCTGAAGATTCTGATTCTGTGGAAAAAATTTCTTCAGATTTCCTTCTTGAAGGGCACTGCAGCCAAAATGAAAAATGTATTTCTTTGAAAACAGAATGAAATCCCTTTCTCCCAGAAAACAGTGTTGTTAGGTACAATTAGATTTTCCTCAGCTTTCAGCTGTTCCTCCTATTTTATCAGCTTTAAAGGAAGTTTTCTAAGCTCCTTGCTGTATTGTAGGTTATGTGAAATACCTAAGGGCATGCACATCTGTTTTCTAATCTCAAATCAAATCCTGCGGTGATTTCCTTTTCAAAGCCATCCACTGATAAACGTTTTGTGAGTGCTAAACCCATTTCCTCTGACAAGGGTGGGAAAGCTTTTATAGACTTGGGAAAAAAGTTCATAGTTATGTTGGTTCGACAGTCTGAATTTTGAACTTGCTAGTTTTATGTGTAAAAATATTACTAGCTTCTTTTGAGAACATGAACAAGTTAACGGTTAACGTTCCTTCTACAGAGGTAAAACAATTCCTTAAATCTGATGTCCTTTTCATTCCTCAATAATTGGGTTATAGATCCGACTGGTCTGCAATTCAGACTTTAGATCCAACTGTCAAGCTCCTCCCTCTAGCCATAATGTCCTAGTCCATCCCCAATACCTTAGATCTCATTTGCCACCATCACACAGGGTCCTGAATCCTCTCTCTCGCAGTGTTCATTTACTGCTAGGTAGCTGTGAGTGCATTGATCTAATTTTATATATCATATCCTTCATTCCCTTCTTCATTTTATTATGTGCTATAGGTATTTAAACCTTGCCTCCCTTTTACACCCGATAGCTCCTCTGCTCCCCTTTTTTGCAAACCTCAAGTAAGTACACCAGACCTCAGTCTACCACCTCGTCCGTCAAGTCCTCCAGGAGTCTGTCTGAAGCAGAAGTGGACAAGATGATGAGGAGGAAGCTTTTCGGAGCTGAGATTCATAAGGGGGTTATTCTGCCTTGGCTCCCATTGGATCGCTAAGCCTTCCATCCATCTCACATGATAGTGTATCTCCTTCTCCAATTTGCCCTTCAGTTTCAGTGCTCCAGTATCCAACAATTCTGAGAGTACTGGTGTCTGAGCCAGAGAGCGTCACGTCTTCGACCCAGACTGTATCTCTGACCAGTTTGGCTCCTGTTCTCTCAGATCAGAATGAATCCCAGAGCTGAAGCATCAGATCTGTGGGGCCGGGATCAAATCCAATGTCGTTGGAGCTGTCCTTGCCCCTCGGATCCTCTATGTTGGCTCGAATCTGGCTCCCTCCTCTGGATACTGATCCTAGAAGGTCATGGATTGCCTTCTTCAAAGATTTCAGCTCCAGTGTGGCTGGCCCCAGTTTTCTCTGGTCCATCAGTCTTTGGGGTTGTGGAGAGGGTTTTCTCTCATTCAAGAGGTCTGCTCTGTCGTTCTTCCTCTGATCCTACACCCTATCCCCCTCTGTTTCCAAGCTATGATCCCATCAGTCCTATTTCACAGTGACCCCCAGTACCAAGTAGATTCAAGACAGATGTTCTTCATGTTTCACTGTTGCAGTCATTACATTTGGGTTATCCTGCTGCAGGTTGCCCTCAGTTGGCCTGAATTCCAAAGTCTTGGGTCCTGCGTCGGTTGCTGTCGCCTCTTCCCTGACGTCAGTTCGTCAGGGGGTATAAAAGATGCAGCCAGCACCATTTTATTAAGTCTTTCTTGCCGTGCGGTGCCTGAAGCAGAAGCAGTTCGTAAGTGCCGGTCGGCCGACTCCTGAGATTTTCGTGTTCGAGTTTCAGATCCGAAGTCTTCATTAAAAGCTAAGTACCTCATTGGGGAAACTTTTTTCTTGCTCCAGACCAATGTCAGAAAAAGTTAATAATTGTATTTCTTGTGGGAAGCAAATACTTCATAAGGACTTTCATTCTTACTGTATTCTTTGCGTAGGCCCTGACCACGACGTTGCTAGTTGTCGGTTTTGTGCTAGATTTAACCAACGCACTATTAAGCGTCGGTACGATTTTGCATTAAGCTATTTTGGGCGAAGATTTAATTATACAATGTCGTCGGATAGCCATTCGACTACCGGAGTTCACAAAAAAATGCAAAGAAAAAGATAGGCAACCGAGGTCCAAAACCGACGACGAAGCTTCTCCTAAGCAAGTTGCCGGTTCTCACTGAGGCGCTTTCACAGCCCTTGACCCACGCTACTTTAGCGTCGCAGGCCGCTACCGACTCCCTCATGGAGTTGGCCAGGCCGCTGGAAACTCAAGATATTGGAGCCTCGGAGATTATTCCCTCAGATGGGTCCGGAGCCGCTGAGCAGGCATCGGCTTTTGAGGGTGTATTCAGACCTAAACAATTATATTTTAAACCGACTTCAAAGACTAAAACACCTTTAAAGGCAAAGAAACAAGTTCACCAGCCACAAGGACAGGCCTCCATGCCCAAAAAACAGATGCTCAAAATGGCCAAAGACTTAAATTACCTTAATCAGGGGTTCCCATCCCCCTCCTGAGGCCTAGTCAAGAGACAGACTATGAATCTTCAGATCAGGTTTCCATTTCTTCTGATTCCTCTTCTGATCAAGAATATTCTCTTCTCCCCTATGAGGATTCTGATGCTGAAGAATCAATTCTTTCAGCTTCTCCTCCTGAGGACTACTCGTTTAGGGAAACCTCGCATACCATGAGGGAGCACTTCCACTGGGAGAGCCAAGATTTTTCAGAATCTAAGAAAAGGCTCAGAGACTTCTTTTACTACCTCAACACAGGCCTCTAGCTATTCCACCTGTGTTGGACATTGTAGATGATGTGTTCTCGGAGTCTAGTCTGACCCCTGACTCTTTACCTCCAGCTCCTGTTAAGCCAGACAGATACTACAGCGTCCCTGACTCTCATAAATTCCTTTTCAAAAACCCTACTGCAGACACAGAAACTGTTTCCCAGGGTCCAAAAGGGGTCAAGGCTTCTACTGCAAAAAACCCTACCCCCTCTGACAGGGATTCTAGGGCACTGGATAGATCGGGAAAAGGATTTACACATCTGCTACTATGGCAATAAGGGCCTTAAATTGCCAGTTTCATATGCTCAAATATCAGCAATATATCATGACACTGCTTAAACAGAAAATTATGGCAAATTCTGAATGTGCAGAAAACAAAGAAATGCAGGATTTATTGCATGCAGCTGAACAAGTTGGAAAGCATACTTTGCAATGTGGGTTTGATTCTCTGGAGGCCTCCTGCAGGGCTGCTGTTACGGGTTCTGTCATTAGGAGGCATGCTTGGTTAAAGGAACAAAATCTGCCTGACCATGTTGAAGCAAAATTATTAGATGCTCCTTTACAACATGATACCTTGTTTGGTGTTAAGGCAGAAGAGGTGTTAAAGAAAATGGAGGACAAAGCTAAATCTATGCAAACGGTCAAGGATTTCTTACAGGTACAGCCACCTAGATCTAGCAGACTCTGGCCTACAAAGAACTGGTCCTTTCCAGTCTCAGACAGACCTCAAAGAGGCAGATCACAGCCGCAAGGATCCTACAGGTCTAAGCAGTGGAGTGCTTCTACCTCCAAAGTTGGAGAAGACAAATCACAATCATACAGGAAACCATCCCAATGACTTCTCCCTGCCTGCGCCAAGCACTTATCTTCTGGCAGCACCCTTAGGGGGAAAACTAGCACTTTTTTCTTAAAATTGGCACATTATAACCCAGGGCAAATGGGTTCTAGACAGTGTCACAAGGCTACAAGTTTCATTTCCATACCCTGCCAAGGGCAAACGGGTGGCCAGACCTGCCGAAAAATCAGTGGGCAGAGGCTCAAAAACTAGTCGCAGCTCTCATGGACATGAGGGCTATTCAACAAGTGCCACCGCAAGAGCAGGGACAAGGATTTTACTCAAGACTGATGTCCTTCAAGGATGCATCTGCAGTCCTAACATATGGGTTGTCCTGCCTCAGGCAGCCCTTCGGTCGGCCGGATTCCAAAGTCTGGGTCTGGCTTCGGCTGATGTCGCACTTCACCCGACGTCACAGCTGCTGTTTATTGGGTATAAAGGCATCAGCCGACGCCATTTTCCTCAGTATTTCTTGCCGCGCGTTGCCCGAAGCAGAAGCTGTTCGCAAGTGCCGGTCGGTCAGATCCAGAGATTTCTACTACCGAAGACTTCTAAAAAGCTAAGTACCCCGTTGGGGACTCTTTCTTGCCTCAGCCGATGTCAGACAAAGTAAATAATTGTTTAACTTGTGGGAAACAAATACCTCATAAGGATTTCCACTCTTACTGCCTTCCTTGCTTAGGCCCAGACCACGACGTATCAGCTTGTCTAGCCTGTGCTTCCTTCAACCGACGGACACTTAGACGTCGGTCAGAGTTTGCAGAGGAGTTTTTTGGTCCCGCTTTTGCATACAAAATGCCGTCGGAGACTCCGACTTCTCAATTAACTAAAAAGCGCAAGGAAAAGGACCGACATTCGCTGCCCGCGGTTTCGGCTGAAACCACGGTTAGGCCAACCGCGAATGTCTCGGTTTCGGCTGAAACCGAGCCCCCGGTTCTTCCTTCGGCCGAAAGCATGCTTCCGATAGCCGAGGCCTCACAAAGCATGACTGAATCTACTACTGAATTTACTGCTACAGAAGCAGGCACCCAGGATTTATCAGACACTATTCCTTTAGACATAACTACCCCTGCACGTGGGGCTGCTAGACCCCCTGCTTCCATGTCTATCAAGGCTTTTGCCAGGGCTAAGGCAGCTAAATCTTCTAAGGCCTTGCCTACCAAAACTCCTTCACATAGGCCTACTTCTAGTTCCCAAATACTCAGCCTGGCTGAGGATCTCATTTCTTTGATCAGAGGATCCCAACCTCACCCAGACAGGGCCTCTCAGCCCCCTCCAGACAAGAGGCCTAGGACTGAACCACCGGAACCTGTCTCTACAGATTATTCATCGGATGACTCAGACCTTTCAGACCCTCACGAAGGCCCATATTCTCCTTATGAGGATTCTGATGCAGAAGACTCCATTCCTTCTGCTTCTCCTCCTGAAGAATTTTCCTTTGGGGAAACCTTGCATGCTATGAGGGAACACTTCCAATGGCAGGGCCAGGATTTTTCAGATTCAAGGAAAAGGCTAAGGACCTTTTTAAACTTACCACAGCATAGACCTTTAGCCATTCCGCCAGTACTAACAGTTGTTGATGATGCATATAATGATGCCTGCACTGCTCCTGATTCTCTTCCTCCGGCCCCTGCCAAGCCAGACAGATATTACAGGGTCCCGGACACACACTACCATTTGTATAAGGCTCCTGTTGCAGACCCTGAAACCATTCCACAGGGCCCTAAAGGTGTGGCAGCTGCCTCTGCCAAAAAACCCTCTTCCCTCTGAAAGGGAATCTAGAGCATTAGAGAGATGGGGTAAAAAGGTTTATACTTCTGCTACTCTTTCGGCCAGGGCCTTGAACTGTCAATTTCGCATGATTCAGTACCAGGAATTTTTGTTAGACCAGCTAAATAGAAAACTATCTTCTGAACCTTTAGATCACAAGTCCCTTCAGGATTTGGTATATAACTCTCAGCAGGTCAGTAACCATTTCTTAAAATGTGGCTATGATGCACTGGAGGCTTCCTTTAGATCAGCTGTGACTGGAACAGTGATTCGAAGGCATGCCTGGTTAAAAGAACAATCCTTACCAGACCATGTTAAGTCAAAACTCCTAGATGCTCCCATGGAGAAACAAAGTTTGTTTGGCTCCCCTGCACAGGAGGTTCTAAAAAAGGTGGAAGAAAAAGCAAAATCTGTCCAAACATTCAAGGATTTCTTACAGGTCCAACCTCTGAGGTTTAGCAGAAATTGGCCTTCGAAGAATTGGTCCTTTCCAGACAACTCCAGACCGCAGAGAGGCAGAAATAGACGCCCAAGAGGCAGAGGTCAATCTAGGGGTGCCTACAGGGGACGTCAGTGGCAACCTACCAACCAGAGAAGTACTGCCACGGAATCAACTACAACCACTTCCACAGGGCAGACACAATGACTTGGCTCTAGTTCCGCCTACCAGGGAACAACTGGAAGCACCCTTGGGCAGAAAACTAGCCTTATTCTCCGACAACTGGCATTACATTACAGGAGACAAATGGACTTTACAAACAATAGACAAGGGCTACAGGTTTCACTTCCATACTCTACCAGAAAAGAGAGGAATGCCAAACCTACCACCAAGCCGAAAAACAGATGCTCTAAGACAAATCAACAACTTACTAAGGATGAGAGCTATAGAAGAGGTGCCACCTATGGAACAAGGCCAAGGATTTTACTCCAGGCTTTTCCTTGTACCAAGAAAAGAAAATCAATGGAGACCTATTCTAGATTTGTCCGCACTGAACGCATACCTCATTGTTCCAAAATTCAAAATGCTGACCCTCCAGCAACTTCTTCCCATGCTGGGCAAGGAGTCTTGGCTGGTGACTGTAGATCTCAAGGAGGCATACCTGCACGTCCCTATACGACCAGATTGCAGAAGACACCTCAGATTTCTTGCAGGATCAGAGCATTATCAATTCTCAGCATTGCCTTTTGGCTTATCTACTGCGCCCAGAGTATTCACGAAATGCCTGGCATCAGTAATTGCTCATTGCAGACTTCAGGGAATTTAGATTTACCCATACCTGGACGACTGCCTAATACAAGCGGACAACAAGGCAAAGTTAACAAAAGATTTGGAAAATGTCATACAACTGTTGCAAGCCTTGGGATACACAGTCAACATGCAAAAGTCAAGACTAGTACCATCCCAAAGGATAACATTCTTGGGTGCAGAATTAGACACATCAACTCAGATGGCTTTTCTCACAGAAGGGGTTGGGAGAGTGGCTTAATGGTTAAGGTGTTTGCCTTACAAACACAAGGTGCAGGGTTTGAGTCTCACAAGGGATAATTGGCTAGGCTTAAAATGGCTTGCAAGGGCAGTTAGCTAAGTACTAAACTATAAACTATAAACTAAAATATAAGAAAAAACAAAAGCAACTCCCAGTCTACTTCATGACATTAACAACACAAACTCAGCTTACTGCAAGGAAAGTCCTGCAAGCCCTGGGCTACATGGCATCCTGCATAATATTGGTTCCGCATGCCAGGCTGCATATGAGGAAGCTACAATGGTATCTAAGGAATGTATGGTCTCAACACAAGCACAGTCTAGAAGCCCAGATTCCAATAATTCCATGCCTGAAGCAAGAATTCCTGTGGTGGGCTCAGGCCTGTCAGTTGAACAGAGGCTTGCCTTTCCACAAACCACATCCAAGCCAGACCATCACCACGGATGCCTCAGACCTAGGATGGGGGGCACACATGGTGGACAAGTGTATACAAGGCCTATGGACCCAAGACCAGCTGAATCTACACATAAAATCTAAAGGAGATTCTAGCAGTGAAACATGCGATCCAGGCATTCAGACCACTCCTTCAACAGGGTCATCTGCTGATAAGGACGGACAATACCACAGTCATGTGGTACATCAACAAACAGGGAGGTACACATTCATATCCTCTATGCTGGATGGCAATGGACCTGTGGAACGTGGCCCTGAACCTCAACATTCAACTTCAGGCCAGATTTGTACCAGGAAAAGAAAATTCTCTAGCAGACACCTTAAGCAGAACTACCACGGATGCTCACGAATGGATGCTGCATCCAGATATCTTCAAAGCCATAACAAAGAAATGGGGATTACCACAGATAGACCTGTTTGCCTCCCCACACAATCACCAATTGAAGAAATTCTGCACAAGAGCATACCACCCGCTTGCTTGGAGGGTGGACTCCCTTTCCTTCAGCTGGAAAAACCTGACAGCATATGCATTTCCACCTCTTCCCTTGATGTACAACGTTCTACTGAAGATCAGAGAGGATCAGCCAAGGGTAATTCTGATAGCTCCAGACTGGCCGAGGCAACATTGGTACCCGCTACTGAGAAGCATGTCTCGGACACACGCATGGCACCTACCTCTATGTCCCTTACTACTAACACAGGACAACTACAAGATCCTACATCCAAACTTGAAAACACTGCAGCTAGCTGCTTGGAATATTGCATAAAACAAAATAACCCAGGTTTATCTCAGAGGGTTAAGGACATTATCCTGGAGGCACGCAGACCCTCCACAAGGAAGACTTATTCAGCCAAGTGGAAAAGATACCTCATTTGGAGTGCAGCAAAGGGAGAAAATGTCTCATTGGCAAACATAGCACATATCCTGGAATATTTAGCAGAGCTGTTCCACAATGGCCTGTCTTACTCCTCCATTAAGATTCATGCATCAGCAATTTCAGCAGAATACAACATGGATCCTCCTGTCTTCTCTCATCCTCTACTCAGGCAGTTCTTGAGAGGAATCAAAAATGTAAAGCCTCCGAGGAAACCACCTTTACCTACATGGGATCTCAACTTTGTGCTGGAAAAGTTAACACTTCCCCCTTTTGAACCAGCAGCAACAGCAGAATTACAATTCTTGTCTTGGAAAACTGCTTTCCTGCTAGCAATTACTTCAGCAAGAAGGGTATCTGAGTTACAGGCATTAATGGCAGTACAACCCTTCCTTATATTCCATCAGGACAGAGTCTCTCTGAGAACTAACCCTACCTTTATGCCAAAAGTGGTCTCCAGAGTATCATTGAACCAAGCGATTCATTTACCTACATTCTTCCCCAACCAACAGAACAGGGGGGAAAGACTGCTACATACCTTGGATGTGCACAGACAATTACGCTACTATCTGGACAGAACTAAGACCAGCAGAAAAACTGACCAGCTTCTGGTAGCATATGCAACAGGAATGCAAGGAAAAGCAATTTCAAAACAATCTCAAAATGGATAGGAAATTGCATTCGATTTTGCTACTCTTTTCATGGAAAGACAACTCCTGCTAATATCAGACCTCATTCCACAAGAGCTACAGCCACCACTACAGCTTTCCTACGAGGAGTGGCTACCAAAGACATTTTAGAAGCTGCTACTTGGAGCTCCGTGCATACATTTGCCAAGCATTACAATCTTCCCTTATACTCTAGATCCCGAGCAGGTTTTGCAACTGCTGTTTTGCAAGGGATCTTAACTACACCATCCTTATCTTAGTGCCTCCTCCCCCAGTTTGGCTATGGTATTCTACCCATATGTTAGGACTGCAGATGCATCCTTGAAGGACATAGTACAGTTTTGTACCTACCATAAATGTAGATGTCCGATAGGTATGCATCTGCAGTCAGGATTACCCACCCTCCTTCCCCTCTGTGGTATTCCTAGAGTATTTACCCCTCTTTTAGCTAGCTGGGGGAATCTATTATGGTGTATTTGTTTGTGTATATACATAATATATATATATATATATATGTATATATATATATATATATATATATATATATATGTATGTATATGTATATATATATTTTTTTTTTTTATTGTTTGCTCTCTACTGTTTGGAATTATTTGCATTTATCCAAATTTAGCCTTACTAGAGAGGGCACCTGGCATCTGGGGCAAGAAACACTGAGGAAAATGGTGTCGGCTGATGCCTTTATACCCAATAAACAGCAGCTGTGACTGGTGAAGTGCGACATCAGCCGAAGCCAGACCCAGACTTTGGAATCCGGCCGACCGAAGGGCTGCCTGAGGCAAGACAACCCATATGTTAGGACTGCAGATGCATACCTATCGGACATCTACATTTATGGTAGGTACAAAACTGTACTTTCTTGGTACCCAGAAAGGACAAAGCATGGAGACCAATACTGGACCTACCTTTCCTAAACACTTTCCTGGATATACCAAAATTCAAGCTGTTGACCGTACAGCAGCTTCTGCCCATGCTGGGCAGCAAGGCTTGGCTTGTGACTTTGCCTGGCACCACTAATTGCTTACTGCAGACAGAGGAATACAAATATATCCTTACTTGGACGACTGCCTCATACAAGCAGAGAACAAGGACATTCTACTACAGCATCTGACGTCTGTGATAAGACTTTTAACATGCCTAGGGTACACAGTCAACAAAAATAAATCAAAACTAGTACCCTCTCGAGAGATATTATTCCTAGGTGCAAGCTTAAATACAACTGCCCAGATGGCTTATCTCACTCCAGACAAACAAAGGTAACTGACTACCTATTTCAAGGAAATGGCAACAAAGGCCCAGTTATCTGCAAGAAAAAATCTGCAGGCTTTGGGCTTAATTCCATATGCAAGACAGCAAATGAGAAAAATTCAGTGGTAGCTAAAAAGTGTCTGGACACAACATTGCCACAGTCTGGAAACAATGATTACTCTAATTCCCTGCCTGCAACAGGAGTTTCGGTGGTGGGCAAAGGCTTGTCACCAAAACAAACGACAGCCATTCCCACTACCCCCAGCCAGGCAGAGCCTAACGACAGATGCATCAGATTATGCCTGGGGGGAACACATGGCAGGAAGAGGCATTCAGGGCACCTGGTCCACAAACCAAAAGCATCTACATATCAATCAAAAAGAGATGCTAGCTGTTCAAAATGCCCTGACAGCCTTAATGGACCTACTTCATCCGGGACAACTACTGATAAAGACAGACAACACCACGGTCATGTGGTACATAAACAAGCAGGGGGGCACTCATTCTTATCCCCTGTGCAGACTAGCCATGGCTTTATGGGACACAGCATTGACTTACCAAGTTTATCTGCAGGCACAATTCCTGCCAAGAAAGGAAAATACTCTGGCAGATGAACTAAGCAGAAACCTCGTGGATCCCCATGAGTGGCACCTGGATCCACAAGTCTTCAGCATGATAACAAAGAAATGGGGACGCCCAGACATAGATCTATTTGCCTCCCCTCAAAACAATCACCTAAAAAGATTCTGCACAAGGACTTATCACAGACAAGCTTGGAAAGTGGACGCCTTATCTTTCAACTGGACAAACCTATCAGTATATGCCTTTCCTCCACTACCTCTCCTCCCCAAGGTACTCCTAAAGGTCAGGCAGGAGAAACCAAAAATGATTCTGATTGCCCGAGACTCGCCACGCCAGTACTGGTATCCAGTCTTAAGGAACTTGTCCCAATGCCCAGCCTGGACCTTGCCTCAAATACCTCATCTACTGTCCCAGCAAAACAAACCAATTCTGCACAACCAACTCAGGACCCTAAACCTGGCAGCATGGCGGATAATGTAGCCATACAAACCACACCTCTCAGTAAAGCTGTGATGGATGTCATTTTAGAAGCCAGTAGGCCTAGTACTAGAAAAACCTATGCTGGGAAATGAAAGAGATTTTGCGCTTGGAACCAAGCTCAAGGAACTGATACAGCTGTCCCAAATATTCATCGGATTTTGCAATACTTAACTGAGATGCTGGACAAAGCCTATCTTTTTCATCAATTAAAATCCATGTCTCTGCCATTTCGGCTCATTACAATACAGAGCCACCACTCTTTTCTCATCCTTTATTAAGGCAGTACCTCAGAGGAGCCAAAAACTTAAGGCCTCCAAGGAGGACGCCAGTACCTGCATGGGACCTCAGTTATGTCTTGGAAAAACTCACCTTACCTCCTTTTGAGCCAGCTGCTACTGCGGATATAAAGTTCTTATCTTGGAAAACAGCTCTGCTCCTAGCAATAACTTCTGCAAGACGAGTTTCAGAGCTACAGGCTCTCATGGCTGTGGAACCCTTTATCATTTTTTATCCAGACAGGGTCTATCTGAGAACAAACCCTACATTTGTGCCTAAGGTGGAATCCAGTGTAGCCCTAAACCAAACAATTCATTTGCCAACTTTTTATCCAAATCCACAGAACAAGGGGGAGAAAATTCTGCATTCTTTGGACGTACACAGACAACTTAGATTCTACTTGGATGAAACTATAGTTTTCAGAAAGACAGAGCAATTACTAGTGGCATATGCCACAGCATCACAAGGAAAGGCTATCTCCAAGCAGACTATTTCAAAGTGGATAGGTCACTGCATTCGTTTATGCTACTCACAGCATGGCAAACCAGTGCCTAAGGGCATTAGGCCACATTCAACCAGAGCTGCAGCCACTTCTGCAGCCTTTCTCAGGGGAGTACCAACCAAAGACATTTTAGAGGCTGCTACTTGGAGTTCAGTGCATACCTTTACAAAACATTACAATCTGCCTCTTTAATCTAAATCCAGGGCAGGCTTTGCCACTACAGTTCTGCAGGGCCTCATAGCCGCTCCTAATGCTGTCTAGCTCCACCCCCCCCCCCCCCCAACCATAGCTTTGGGACTCAACCCAAATGTAATGACTGCAACAGTGAAACATGAAGAACATAGTACAGTTGTGTACATTTACCATAAATGTAGATGTTCGAGTTTATTCACTGCTGCAGTCCAGGTTACCCACCCGCCATCCCCCTTATTTTTGCTGGAACTTATCTTTACTTCTCTAATCTATGCAACCTAGGTAGTGTATTTGCTTATAGATGAAGGTAAAGCTTATTTTGGTGCATGTGTTTTATTTACATAATTTTAGCCTACACTTTTGGGGGCACCTGACATCTGGGGCAAGAAAAACTGAATAAAATGGTGTCGGCTGCATCTTTTATACCCCTGACAAACTGACATCAGGGAAGAGCCGACAGCAACCGACGCAGGACCCAAGACTTTGGAATTCAGGCCGACTGAGGGCAACCTGCCAGCAGGATAACCCAAATGTAATGACTGCAACAGTGAATACACTCCAACATCTACATTTATGGTAAGTGTACATAACTGTACTTTCCTACGGAGGCCCCCCCCCCCGACACCTCTCCAGAACATCCCACTGAAGAAGTTCACCGTAAGAATGTGCAAAAGGAGGCATGTAGATTCCCCTATGGAATCCCTCACCAAAGATACTGACTTCAAAGGGGAGGGGGTCCTTTAGATCACTACCTGATGATTTCTCCCTTTGAAAACATTTGGAGATCCTTAAGCAAAAATGTGATTGGTCCTAAGATGACCCTTTTCCTGAGGCGTCAGTATTCCTGGAAGCTTTTGGTTCTGACCCATCTAAGTCTTAGGTGACTCCACTGACTGATGAACTTTATTGACCTAGTCTTTCAAAGGGCATGGAAGGAAACTGATTCTGTTGAACCGATCCCACATTGACCAGACAAAAGTTTTGCCTCTCCAACAGATAGACCACATTGGAGTAAAGGCATCCCTGTTGATACAGTGGTTGCATTGGCAGCCACCAAGAAAGATCTCACAGAAAAGAACTCTTCCGTCCAGCCTTCTTACAGAGATTACAGGGCAATAGACAGATTTGGAAAGCTCGTGATTGCTTCAGTGACCTTTGCATTGAGGTCCCTGAACTATTTGACACTTCACAAGACTGCAGAGGGATTTGACCAAGGAACTCTCAAAATCTCTCTCTTTTTGTAAGGGGTTATAAAATATCCTCTGAGCTGGCCAGTCTTTTATCTATTTTGAATGCATCCATGAGGTTTATTTCTCATGCAGCAGGAGGTACCTCACGAGCCACCTGTTCAGGTATTGTTGTAAGAAGACATGCCTGGATATGGTCATGTGATTTAGTGGAGCTTTTCAAGTCTTTCATCAATGTCTTTTAGATGGAACTTCTTTGTTTGGCCCTTCTGTGAAAGAAACACTTACCCACACTGAACAGAAAGGAAAGAGACCGTCTGCCATAGGGATTCACTTTTGTACTCCTCAGTGATCCTTTTCCTGGAATCAAAGGGGACTAGAAAATGTGGTTTCATAAATCTCAGGGACCTTTCCAGGATTCACATAGAGACAACTTCCTCAGAATAAGAGGAGGGAGTTCCAATGGAAGACACTATCCTTGCGGCAGGGGAGGTCCACAGAATCAGGGTTTCCGAGATTCCTTTCCAGGTAGACCATTTTGGTGCTTCTGAAGTGCTGCACGACTGCCTGGGGGACGCTTGTCATTGCACCCAGATGCTTGAGTTACTATAACAAAAGATTCTTGGGTGTTAAAATTAATATCAAGAGGTTATTTTATATCATTTTTCCTAATGCCCACTTACAAAAGGAGAAAGCTTCTTGATGTTCCGCCCAGTCATAGAGAAGCTGCAGCTGAAGAAATTCAGAAGCTGCTGTACAAAAAGGGTCATCCAGGAGACCCCACCAGACCAGAAAGGATTCAGAATTTACACAAGGTTCTTTTTACTGCCAAAGAAAATAGGGGACCTGAGACCAATTTTGGATCTAAGCATCCTGAACCAATTTGTGAGGAAATCAAAGTTCCAGATGTTCATGGTTCAGTCTATTCTACACAAAGATGATTGGATGTCTTCAGAATCCTACTATCATGTCAAAATTAACAGCTCCTGAAGACGCTTGCACTTTCAGCTGGGAGACGGTCACTATAAATTCAGGGCCCTGCCCCTTGGTCTCACTACAGCCCCCAGAGTTTTTACCAAGTGTATGGCAGTGGTAGCAACTCACTTGAGACCTCAAGGATTCGGGGTACTTTCATACTTAAATGATTGGCATTTCCAAATCAAAGCTTTTACCAGTTGCCTGAAGTTAATCAGTGCTCATTTGAACACAAGTCAGATTGTTTCTCCACACCTTCATTGGGTGGCTGCAATCAAATCTCAAGTTCATCAAATTCTTTGTCATCCTGCTTCCACTGCCAGACTTGCCCTTCAGACTCTAGGGTCCATGGCAGCATCTATAGTAGTAGTCCCTTTAGCACATTTCTATGTGCATGTTCTGCAATGGATACTGGTTGTTTAGGGGTCTATTCTTCAACCTCTATCCTACACCGGCAAAAATCATATTTGGTGATGTATCCAGTTGGACAATATTTACATTGGTCAGTCACGCCATTAGTCATAGCAGTAGTCCCAGTGACCACAGCCACCTCCCAACTGGGGTGGGGGGGACATTTCTTGAGAAGGACAGTCTAAGGCATGTGGTCCCCCCTGAGTCCAATTTGCATATCGATGTCCTAGAGATTAGAGCAGTCCTGGTTGCGCAGTCATTTCAAGATGTTCTCCCTTCAGGGACTTTTCCAGTCCAAACCAACAATATGTCTGTGGTCTGGTATGTCAACTTGATCCTAGGTCCTCTGCTGAGAAGCTGTTAAAGTGTGGCAATGGGCAGTTTCCTCCATTCGCTTTCTAGTAGCAATGCACATTCCGGGTAAATCCAGCGTACTAGCAGACAAAACTCAGCAGGGTCTATTCGTAGGTTGATCGGTGTGTACTAGGCTAATGGCCCTTGGGCCTTTGCAAGCCTAGCCATAGGATTACCCTGGCATAGTGTCACCCAACCTTGGTTCCCAGTGCCTCTGCCGAGTAGAGGCAGTGGAGTTATCCCCAGGGTGAATTTTCTGTTTCTCATCCATTCATCAAGATTTCTCTTGAAGAGGGTCAGTGAGGTGCTATGCTGGACATGTATGGGAAGTCTATCCCATAGCATGGGCAGTCTCTGGGTTATGAACCTGTCCCACCAGCATTTTCTGTTAATTGTGGTAATGAGGTTGAGGTCTCTGGAGCGTGTGGTGCGGAGGGATTTCTTTAGATGTAGCATTTCTAACGGAGCTGTTTAAGACATGGTTTTTAAAGTCAAGCAGAGATCACCTCTAAGTAGGCGATATGAGACAGAATACATAGAGTTTTTTGAGCCTGTCCATGTAGTACAAGTGTTTAAGGCCTAGGATCCTCTTTGTGAGGTACTTTTGCGGCCTCTCCAGTTGTTGCAGGTGTCTGGTGAGGTACATGCCAAATGGGGCATTGTACGCTATGATTGGCTTAATGAGGGAAGAGTAGTGGGAGACAATGACCTCTTTCTTCCTGGATGCAAACCTTTAATAATGAGATGTGCCACATAGAAGGACTTTCTGACCACAGTGCCAATGTGGTGATCAAAACAGAGGTTGTTGTCAACCTGTTCATAGGTTCATAGATTAGTACTAGGCTAACTGCCCTTGTGGGTCATTTTAAGCCTAGCCAATTAACCCATCTGAGAATCAAACCCTGCACCTTCTGTCTGCAAGGTAAACACCATAACCATTATGCCATCCTCCCACCTCTGTGTTCCCAGATCTCTTGTAACACCTTCTGTGTTCAGTGAACTACCATCATTGTAATAATTCGCGGGAACTGTGTTTTCCCAAAGGGGATGACGACACATTTTTTTGGCATTGAGCTTAAGGCTATGGTTCTGACACCAGTCGTTGGTCTCAGTGAGGCCATTCTGTAGGATGTCAGCATCACTTGGGGAGTTAATAATAGCTCCCAAATTGCAATCGTCTGCAAACTTTGTCAGCCAGAATCCCTTTGTGTTGGCCTTGACTTCAGAGAAGTAGATACCAAACAGGAGAGGACCCAGGACCGAACCATGTGGGACTCCACTCGTGACTAGTTGGCAGTCTGACTTGGAGTCAGCTACTTTCACACTGGGGTTCTATCTGTGAGCCAGTTTGCAACCCACCTAGTGATATAGGGGTTGATGCCAAGCTTAGTGAGTTTTTCTATTATTCCTGAGTGGGGAATGGTATCAAAAGCCTTGGCCAGATCAAGGTAGGCTGTATGAACCACCTTGCCTTCATCCACAGCTCTGGTGACTGACTCAAACAAGTCAACCAAGTTGAGCAGGCATGATCTACCCTTCACAAAATCAAACCGTGTGGGATCCAGAGTTTGGAGATTCCCTATATCCTTGTTTATTAGGTCCATGATGCGTTCCATAGCTTTGCATATTGGGCGCATCAGGCTAATGGGGCAGTAGTTCCCATGGTCTGTAGTCGCTCCTCCTTTGTGGAGAGGGATGAGTGTAGCAGTGCACCATTTGGTAGGGACAAAGCCTGAGGTGAGGCTGTGATTGAACAGGGCACACAGGTGAGGTGCCAATTCACTCTGTAGTTCATGTAGAACACAACCAGGGATATTGTCAGGTCCCATAGAAGCTGTAGTCTTGGCCTTGGGCAGTGCTGGTTCAACCTGTGCAGCAGTAATACTTGGGTGCCTGGCAATCTACTGGTATTGTGATTGGTCCTTTGGGGGGGGGGGGGTAAAGTTGGCACTGAATCTGTCGGCCAGTATACTGGCAATATCTTCATGCTCTGTATAGGAGATACCATTGTGCAGTAGCTCAGACCAAATTTGGGTATTGCCGTGGAGATTCTTTACATAACTATTGAAGGCCTTGTGGTTGTCTTTACTATCTGCTGCAATTCTCTTTTCATAGCTAGTTTTAGAGGATTTGATGAGGGATCTCAACTTTTTGTTGAGGTTGATAAGGGAGTTTTTCCAGTCTTGGGACTTCACCTTATTCCGCATCTGTTTCCTCCTTGTGTTGTAGAGTTTGTTTATGGCAGGGGACCACCAGATTGTCTTTCTTTTTTAGGAGGAGAGTGTCTTGGTTCTGTTGGGTATGGCGAGAACCATGCATTTGTGTACGTGTTCGTACAGTGCATTGGTGTATGAATCTGCGGTCATACAACTCTTCTCCAGTTTTTAGGAGCCCAAAGTTAGCTTTGGAGAAGTTTTTCATGGTGGTTACCCTTGCGGGGGGATGGGAGGAATGTGGATTTCCAAGGTGATTAGTTTGTGGTTGGATATGACCAGGGAGGAGCTGAGTATTGGTGTAGAGCAACGGTCGCCCATGATGTTAGTAATGACCAGGTCAAGAATGTTGCTACCTGCAGTGGGGGTAAGAATGAGCTGGTCCAGGGCATTGGAGTTAATGAACTCTAGGAAATGTTGGGCAAGTGTATTTGGTACATGAGTAGTTTACTCAGTTAATGGAGGAGTAGTTGAAGTCGCCTAGTAAGACAGTGATAGGTTGGACCCTAATATTCTCCAGGGTGCTTAGGAACGTGGAGTGCGAGTCTTGGAACATAGTTGGGGACCTATAGCAGGCTATGACCTGAATTGCTGTCTTACCCAATGTTAGCTGCACCTGAAGTGTCTCTGATGTGTTATGTTGGGCTACCAGTTTGGAGGTGTGCACATCCTTTATGAATATGGAAACATCACCACCTTTGGAGCTTCGGTCCAAGTTCTGGGGCCGAAAGGTGTGGAATGAGTTATAGCCTGGTAGTGCAGGGGTGCTTTCTGCTGCCTTGTACCAGGTCTCTGTTACAGCACAAATGTTGATGTTCTCCATTTTAAAGAGTGCCTCAAGTGAGTGGATTTTGAGATTTAGACTTCTAGCGTTGAGCAACATGACCCTCAGATTGCATTTGTTAGGAACCGCTACGGTGGTAATTTGGTCTTTGGAACAGTGCCTAAAAAAAGGCATTATAGGGGTGGCAAAAGCCTTGGTCAGTATCTGGAAGCCCAGGGGTGACAGATGCAGGCCATCTCTGACAAAGGATTGAGGTCTGTCAGTCATGTCATCCCAGGCAGACAGATATTGGATCCCCTTAGAATGATGCCAGAAACTTAGCCAATTGTTGAGATCAGTCATTTTCTGCTTGTACTGTGGTATCATTCTGGGTTATGGTAGGATGCTGCTCAGTGCTAGGCCTGGGCTACATAATCCAAGAGCTCCTCCATGTCTCTCTTCGTGTAGTCCAGGGAAGCACATCTCAGGTCATTCACACCCATATGTACAATGACAGAATCATATTTCTACCTGTTGTTGAGGGACCTGAGTGAGTGCATTATATGGCGGATCCTGGCACTTGACAGGCAGCTGACTGTTACTTTCTCCATACTCAGCCTAGTGAGTGGGACATCAGTGTGCCTCACTATCAAGTCACCTATGACTAGTGTGTTGAGCATGCTGTTTTGCCTTAGGGGGTTTGGTTGAGTGGCACACTGTTTAGGAGTTGTGTGTCTCGTGATTAGTGTTGTGTTGAGGTGGTCAAGTGCATTTCTGCCTTGGAGGTCTCTGCAGTTTTAGATTTTTGCGAGCCTCCATGAAGGTGGGTGTGTGGTTTGTGTTTTTATGTGAAGGCAGTGCTGGTGTGTGTTCTGGAGGGCTGTGCGTTCCATGTGGTGTAGTGCAAATGTTGAACTTCTCTTCTTGACCAGCTATTCTGGTCTTGGCTGGAGAGTGTGTGACTTCCAATTTGGATATGTAAGTGCATCTCTCGCAAGTTTTGAGTGTTGGAAGGTAAGAGGAGAGGGTTGTCCGTGTACATGAGGCAGTTGCTACATTGCCTCAGGATGCCCAAGTTCACTGGGTTAATAGGAGAAAGCACAGGGAACTAACCTTTAGACATGGAGGGGTGGGCATTGATAAGTACTGGATCTGTTGCCTTGTAGAACGTTTAGTGCTGGTAGCACTTTTGTGTGCTACAGTAATTGCTGCAAGAAGTCTGGTAACGTGCTAGACTTGTAAGCTTACAAACAGTCCTGGATTCAGCAAGTCTGTATCTGGACTTAGACTAGTTACAGGAAAGGGAGTAAACAAGCACAAACATAGGCTTTTAAGCCAGAAAGTTGAAAGAGATGGAAGAAACTGCCCTAAAGGCCAATAAACCACAATGTCTGGGCCAGAAACCACTCCTCTTGTGGTAGATAGGCTACCTGGTGCTTACCACTCCCAATGATAAGCTAGAAGGCTTCCTTCCAACACAGAAAGTCTTGGGGGGCTCAGAGGCTTACAAACAGTCCTGGATACAGCAAATCTGTATCTGGACTAAACTAGTTACAGGAAAGGGGGAAAACAATTGCAAATGTGGGCTTTTAAATCAGAAAGTTGAGAGAGATGGAAAAACTGCCCAAATGGCCAATTTCTGGGTTACAAACCACTCCTTATGTGGTAGATAGGTTACCTAGTGCTTACCATTCCCACTGATAAGCTAGCAGGCTTCCCTCCAACACAGACAGGCTTGGGGTGCTCAGGAGCTTACAAGCAGTCCTGGATACAGCAAATCTGTATCTGGACTAGACTAGTTACAGGAAAGGGGTGAAACAAGCTTAGATTTTTTTTTTATAGTAAAGTGGAAAAGGAGAAAACTGGAACAGAAGATAACTCGAGGTTAAGAATCTAAGTGAGTTTGCCTTCACAAATGTTCTCTATTAAGTAGAATGAACTAATATCACTAGACTGTGAGGAGTGTCCCAGATCAAATATACAGTATGGGTAGGCAACTGCAAAGCCACCAAGTATAAGAACAAGACAGCAATAGGGAGGAGTGGCAAACTATTACAGCTACTAAATGTAGCCACTAAATTAAAGTTTTAAACAGATAAAGGAGCAAGGAGACTATAGAGAATGTTTTTAACTGCAAACAAATCAGTTATATGGTACCTTACTAGAACACAGAAACCTCAGAAAATGCACAGATAGAACACTCACAAACAGGAAATAATCAGTATACAGTTGAGTAATTCAGTAAACATGCAATTAGAGTAATGAAATAGTATCTAGCAACGAAAAATGTAGTTAAAACAGTATAAAATAGTGCATAAATGCAGTGAAACAGTAAAGAAACTTTATAACAGTGCAAAATATAGTAGATTAACTGTATAACACAATTATAAGCATTACAGAAGTGCAATTCAATGAAATAAGTGTAAGAAAAAACTTAATCTGCTCTTGGAATCTTGTAATTTTTGCTTAGTCCCAGTAATGACTCACCATCCACAGCCTGCCTCATGGGCGGTCTCTCAATCAATCAGTGGTGGAGAATATTTTACGTCAGTGGGGCCAACCTTGCTGTGACTTTTTTGCCTCTCAACAACAAATGCAGCAGGTACTTTGCCCTGATTCCCGCCACCCAGGACGAGTCACCGAGAGATGCTCTAGTCCACATTTGGCCCTCTGTTCTCCTGTATGCCTATCCCCTAATACCTCTGATTCCGTAACCCTTACAGAAAGACAGCTGGTTGAAGAGCTCAGTCATCTTTATTGCCCCCTTTTGGCCTCGCCAAATTTGGTCCTTTTTTCATTGGTCTCATCTTCGTTATCCTCTTTGGATATTGCACCCACATCCAGACTGTCACATCCCTCGAGAATAAAACATCCCAATCTTCCAGCCCTTAAACTAACTGCATGGTTTCTCCAATTCCAGGAATAGCTAGACAGCCCAGGCTTTTCTTCCCTGGTTCAGGATATACTTTTATCCTTTCAAAAAGACTCCACTAAGAGAATTTACAAGAGTAAGTGGAAAAGATTCAGTTTGGGCCCTGTAAAATATTGATCCTTTTACTGCCCATTTCTTCTGTGTTGAGAACTTTTTTAGCTTCTCTCTTTAAAGAAGGTGCTAGTTTTTCCACGATCAAAGTTAATTTGGCAGCCATATCAAATTTTCTCCGAAGAGATCATGTTTCTTGCCTGGCTGCTTCCAAATTATGTAAGGCCTTTCTGAAGGGTAGTTTCCTGCTCAGTCCCCAATGAAGGATCCTTCAACTCCTGCAAGATTTAACCACCTTTTGAACCTTCCGCAAAAACTTAAGTTCCTTTCTTGGAAAACCACATTTTTAATGGTGATTACTTCTGCTAAAAGAATCTTTGAACTCCAGGCTCTTTCATGGAAAGCTCCATACATTCATTTTCATAAGGACAGGGTAACTTTATGAACCAACCCTTCTTTTCTACCAAAAGTGGCTTCTGAATCAAATATAAATCATTCATTCACCAGTCTTCTTTCCAAAATTTTCGAACAAAAGAGAATACATGCTGCATCTATTAGATGTTCATAGATAGCTATGTTTCTATTGACACCGAAGAAAGAGTTCAGGAAGACAGACCAGCTGTTTTTCTTTCTTACCTAGTTGATTGGATTTTCCAGTTTCTAAAGTTGGCTTGGCCAAATGGGTAACTAATTGCATTTCCTGGATTTATTCTCAGTAAGGTCTCTCCTTACCAAAACCTCATAAGGTCCATTCAACTAGATCCATGGCCACCTCATCGGCCTTCTGGTCTAGAACTTCCATTAAGGATATTTGTGCAGCAGCCACATGGTATAATGCTCATACCTTTATTACTCATTACAAATTGGACATAACCTCTAGGAATAGAGCTGCTTTCAGTTCAGCAGCTCTCCGGAATATCCTTCCGTGAGGGCCACCCAAGTTTTATCTAGCTGGGAGCTCTGTCCCAATTGTTGAGGAATGAATGAAAAGGACCTCAGATATTTAAGTTAAGCACTCACCAAAACTGGGCATCTGTGTTGTCCATTTTCATTCTTCATCTCCCTTCCCTTCATCTTCTAGAGTGACCTGATGAACCTTTGGAACCTGCTCCAGGTTTGAGCCCTACTTTAATTTTTCTTCCCTTTCTTTGTTTCTTTTTGTGTGTGTGTGTGTGTGTGTGTGTGTGTGTGTGTGTGTGTGTGTGTGTGTTTTTTTTTTTTTTTTTTTTTTTTTTTTTATATA
>NC_056745.1:180786177-180845806 GCF_019279795.1 Protopterus annectens | reverse complement strand
AGTATATGAAACATCAACCACAAGTAATGCTGAAAATTATGAAGTAATGACCAATCAGGGTCATCTGAAACCAGCAGGCTAAGCATAAGCAAGAAAGACAAGAAAAAGGACAAAGGTATCATTAATTAATGAAACAGCCATACATGTCAAACATGCAAGCAGAAGGTAGAACAATGTACAACAAATAGACATACATGGGTCCTTTACTATTAGGAACAACTGGGCTGCTGAAAAAAAAATCCAAGCATATCTGAATACACTCCCCCATACAGAAGGGGGGAAAAGAGAACAGTTTTTGCAATTTGATAGAGATCAAAGATGAAAGCAATACTGGTTTCATAAAATGCGTCTATTCCTGCCATAGCACTCTGGAAACTGTCACTATAGTTTGTTTTCTTTTCCATTAATGTATGAGAACCAGTGTTGCAACTTAAAATCTGATGATTTAAGAAAAAAATACACATCTGGAAGCAGAGGCTCCAAGTTTTCTGGTGGTACTCAAATGTGGTGACACAACAGATTGAGAATCTCTTCCACTTAAGAGGCATGGGAGTTTGTTGTGCTAGGTTTCCTGCCATTCTACAGAATTCTTCTGGGCAATGCATCAGGCTTAACTCCTCCCAGCCAGATTGGGAGCTACCAACAACCCTATTTTTGGGTCAGGAGTGTGAAAGATTGCTGAAGAATGACCTTAGCCCCAAGCTTAGTTGTACTAGCCAGGAGATTTACGTCTGTATGGGCTGGGGGTATTACCATAATAAAAAAAGTTATGTCTTACCATAACATTCCATCTGTATTGTTGATCCCTTGTTCAGTCATTACGTATGGGTATCGGTTCCGAGCTCGTAACCGAGCCGGCCATTTCCCAAGGTCGCGTCAGCTTCAAACTCTTGAGCTAATCTCTTACCCACAATTCCTCTCCCTGTTACCTCGGATTGAGTTTAAAAGTTAAAGAAGGTAGAGGCTACCTCTGGTCAAATAACCTAAGAGAACTGGATGGTGAGATCCACTAGAAACCACAGGAGGGGGAAGGAGGGAGGGTCGTAATGAACGAGGATCAACAATACAGATGGAACGTTATGGTAAGACATAACTTCTTTATCTGATATTGTTAATCCTCGTTCATTCCTTACGTATGGGACATAGTCCCCAGCTACATCTATTCCTGGGAGGCTCTCATGGAAGGACATTCCTGAGCACCATAGAACCGAAAGATGCTCTTCCCCTGGAGGCCAAATCCAATTTGTAATGATTGATGAAGGTATGAGGCATAGCCCAAGTTGCAGCTGCACAGATGTCATGCAAAGAACCTCTGGCATGGAAGGCAGCAGAAGTTGCCACCGACCTTGTTGAATGAACTTTCATGGTAGTAGGCAATGAGATATTACGTTGTGTATAAATAAAGGTCACACAGTCCTTCAACCATCTAGCTAATGTGACCTTAGCAACAGCCGATCCTAATCTAGGTCCAGAAAAAGCCAAAAATAACTGGTCAGATTTACGAAAAGATTTAGTCCTGTTTAGGTAAAAACGGATTTGCCTGTGTATATCAAGGGTATGTAGGCAATACTCTCCTCTGTTTGAATGGTTGAGAAAGAAAACTGGCAATTCAATGGCTTGATTAATGGACATTTCAGAGATCACTTTAGGCATAAATGACAGATTAGTTCTCAGAGACACTCTATCTCTATGAAAAATCATGTATGGACTCTTGATACATAAAGCTTGAAGTTCAGAAATATGTCTGGCAGAAGTAATAGTGACCAAAAACAAGGTTTTCCATGACAAATACTTGAGGTCGCAAGAAGAAGCTGGTTCAAAAGGTGCCATTGTCAGAGCTTGTAGAACTAATGATAAATCCCATGGTTGAATAGGTTCTTTAAAACGTGGCTTCAGATGATTCACACCTTTTATGAAGGTCTTGCACAATTTATGGAACATGAGAGGAATCTTGGACACCCTCATAAAAATTAGAAATTGCAGCCAAATGAACTCTAATGATAGAGGCCGATTGAAACAGATCGGCCAGATAGTCTAGTATTATCAACACTGGTGTTGAAAAGGGGTCTACTTGTTTATCTTTCAGCCAACAGGTAAATCTTTTCCACTTGCTCAGATAAGTAATTCTAGTGGAGGACTTATGAGAAGCAATGAGAATATCACGTACTGGTAAAGAAAGATCATTCTGCCTGGCAGTCAAGGGATTTGGAGTAGCCAAGCCATTAGCTTCAGTCTGTTCAGGTTGGGATGAATTAGGTTCTGTGGGTGTGAGATTAACTCCAGGATTGGATGGAAGATCCATGGTCAATCTAGCAGGTGAAGCCAGAGGAATGGGAACCAAATCTGTCGTGGCCAATATGGTGCTATGAGGATTACCTTGCTCTTCAACCACCTGGCTTTCTTCAGAAACTGTGGAATGAGAGGAAAGGGCAGAAATGTGTAGAGAAGACCCGAGGGCCAATCGTGGACTAGAGCATCCCTGGGTGCCTGTCCTGGAGGGGGAATCAGGGCGAAGTACTTACTGCATTTGTAGTTGGCCGGGGATGAAAAGAGGTCGCAGCAAGGACGGCCCCAGCAGTGGAAGATCTCTGCCGCTATCAAGGGATTCAGGGACCACTCATGAGGTTGCAGAATGCACCTGCTGAGTCTGTCTGCTATCATGTTGGAACTCCCAGGAATGTGCGTTGCTAGAAGAAAATGGTTGGTAGCCATCGCCCATTGCAATATCCTCATGGCCTCTTGATAAAGGGGGTAAGATTTGGTTCCACCTTGCTTGTTGATGTACCAGACCACCACCATGTTGTCTGATTGAATCACAATTGTCCCAGATGGCAGCAGGGGATGGAATGCCTGCAATGCCCGAAGCACCGCCCTCAGCTCTAGAACATTTATATGCAGACAAGCCTCCAGCTGGGACCAAGTGCCTTGGGCTGTCTGCCCCTGACATAGCCCCCACACCCCATCAGGGAGGCATCCGTGGTCACTGTGACCTTGAATTGCTGAGGGGAAAAGGGGTGAGACCATTGAGAGAGATTTTGTGTCATCTACCAATTTAAATCCTGTTTGCACCTGTGGGTTACTCGAATCATGGCTGAAAAGGATACCATTGGGCGAGCAGTAGCCATTGTAGAAGCTTCATGTGAAACCTGGCTAGGAGAACAATGGTGATGGAGGCTGCCATGGAACCCAACAGCTGTAGAACTGAGTGAGCCATGTATTTTCCCTTTGAAAGGATTGGAATTAGTTGTTGCTTTATCCTTAAAATTCTGTGTTCTGGAATAGCAGCTCTGCAGTTTTTTTGTGTCCAAGATAACCCCTATGAATTCTGTCCACTGAGATGGGGTGAGATTGGATTTCTGCCAGTTTATGGTTATGCCTAGCCATTGAGCAGTGAGGAGAAAGTATGCCAGGGCTTTTTCCAGTAGATGTCTGGTGGGGGCGGAAATGAGCCAGTCATCTAGGTACGGAAACACCTGGAATCCTTGAAGTTGCAAGTGAGCTGTGACAATTGCCTTGCACTTTGTGAACACTCTGGGGGCTGTAGAGAGTCATTCCGAAGGGCAGTATTCTGAACTGGTAGTGACTGGCTCCCACACGGAAGTGCAGAAATCTTCTTAATGGCCTGTCCCCCTTTATGCGACAGTACACATCTTGAAGATCTATAGAGCACATTCAATTGTATTTTTCCAAAAGCGGGAGGATAGACTGCATAGTGACCATCCGGAATTTTTGTACTCTCACAAACTTGTTCAATACACTGAGATCCAAAATTGGTCTCCAGTCCCTGGTTTTCTTTGGCACCAAAATAGTCTTGAGTAGAATCCGGATCCTATCTGGTCTGGAAGGACTATTTGGATGACTCTTTTGCTTAGCAGTTTTTCTATCTCTAGTGCTGCTTCTTCCCTCTGACTGGGTGGAACGTCGGGAAGATTTTTTGAAGGGACAGGACAAAGATCGAAGGGGATATGATAACCTCTGGTTATGATCCTTTGTACCCAAGAATTGGGGGCGATGGTTAGCCAGGCAGAAGGGTACTAGGAGAAACATCCCCCAACCACCTATAGAGGAAAGGAGTTGGGCCGCTCTTCAGGACCACTGGTAAGATTGGCCAAGGAACCTTGGTTGCGGGGTTCCCCTCTGCCCTGAAAGGGGTGTCTTCCCTGTGAGTTTCCCCCTCTGCCTCTGGGGGAGAACTCGGCCTGTGTGTCATGGAAAGGACCCTGAGATTTCTTGAACCATATCTTCTCACTCTTTTGGTTTCAGGTGAAAGCACATTGAGAGGAAGAATAACGGACACCTACAGCAGAAAGGGTCTTACTGTCTTGTTCACATCTGGCCAGTGTGCTTTTAAATTTGGGCCCAAACAACAATGAGGAGGGCTCAATGGGGGCATTAAGAAAGGAAGACTTAAAAGGTTCCACGAAGTTGCACAAGCGCATCCAGGTGTGTCGTCTCAAGACCGCAGCTGAACCCGCCACTCTAGCTGCTCCTTCTGATGCGTGAGATATCAATCGCATAGAGGAGTTAGATATAGACTCAATGGTGGCCAGCTGAGAGGCCACTTTGTCACAGACCTCATCAGACACTGCACCAACCAAGGTTTCAGAGAGCTCAGAAACCAGATCCCTTTGAAGCCTGGTAAAATGTGTTATATAATTCAGGGACCTGATAGCAAAGGTTGCTGAAGCAAAAGTTCACTTCCCTATTCTGTCCAGGGCCCGGGACTCTCTGTTAGGCAGATGGACAGTCTGGCTTTCTTCTTCTGCCAGATCCTTTTTTGGTGTGGCTGCCACCACCAAAGCATCTACAAGAAGACCTTTGGACCAATGGGGATCTGAAGCAGGAGGAGACAAGATCTTATCTGGCTGAATAGCTTCAACAGTATCAATGGCCTTCCAAGCATGCTGCACGATGAACTTGACAAGTTCATCGGCAGGTGGAGCAATACAGGAGGTAGGGGGCTGGGTGCAAAAAGCATGCAGGAACACAGATTCCTCAGGGGTCAGATTAGAGGTCACCTCTCTGTTTCAGGATTTCAAGGATATCGCCAAAGGATACCTCAGAGGGTGACCGAGGGGATCCTTCCCCCTCATCGAGATCTGTGTCTTCAGTGAGAGACTCCTCTGTGGAGTCCATGTGCTTCCTCTTACACGAACCCTTCCGGTGGACCTCCTCAGCGGGAGAAGCTGGGGAAGACAATGGAAAAGGGGTTTCCTGAGGGAATATTTCCTGAGGCCCTTGCACCCGGTGTCTGCTAGGTGCGCTTGTGAAACCAGTGTACCAGAGGAGGGCGGAGGTACAGACAGTCCGATATTGCCAGCAGCAGCGAAAGCCTTCTCCATCAGTTGGAAGGTTGGTCCACCTGGAGAGGAGTGTATGTCAAGGACAGGGGGCACTCCTCCCCTAAGTGGCTCAGCCTGCCGACTCAAAGTCTCTGGATGGCTGTGGAGCAGCAAGCTATGCATATCACAGCTGACATCCTGGGTCATAGCAAAACTTTCCTGCCACAAAGGCAACTGCGGTTCCTTAGTGAGATCCCTAGGAACCGCAGAAGGGGAAGACTGTACTATATCCATGGACTTCAAAGGCAATGAAGAAGGAGAATAAGAAAGTGTCTTTGGAGATGGGTGATCACCTCCCAAGGAAGGATAGTTCCTGGGGGGTGGAATACTTCTGGCCAAGAATGCCTGGTCCACAAGAAACAACGCATGATGTTCAGAAAGACTTCTAGTGGACCTCACAGAGACTGAGGGAGAAACAGGCCTGTCCACAAAAGAGGCAGACTCGGTGCCCATCTCATCTGATCGCACCGAGGACAATGGTGCTGAAAAACACTGAATTACTGTAGTCTGCACCAAAGAAGCCATCAGTGCCGATGGCATTGTCTGCACCGACACAGGGATCGGTGCCAAAGTGATTGTCAGTGCTGAAACCGGAACTGACAAAACCGGAGGAAGATCTCAGAGCCGACGCGGTCAAGTCTGCGCCAAATGAATGATCGGTGCAGATACAGTGGTAAAGGTCTGAACCGAGGAGCCCCTCGGTGCCGATATGTAGAAGGCTGCAGGAGAGGACAGAGCCGAAATCACTAATGGAGCCGAAGGCCTCGGTGCTGAAGGTCTGGGCACCGAAAGCACTGGGGCTAACTGAGAGAGCTCCGGAGCTGAAATTTTAGCCTTTTTAGATTTTGGTTGGTGAGAGTCCCCAGCCAGGGATGAAGGCAAGGATTTAGCCTTAGTAGAAACATCTGTTTTCTTATGGGCTTTAGGAGGGGTTGAGACCTCTGACCCAGAAATAGCCTCTGAAAAGGGAGATTTTAGAAGTCCCTTCAGTATCAGCTTATTTTTCCTTTCTAACAAAGTTCTATTAGAAAAGTTTTCACACACAGAACAAGGTGGTTCAACAGATAATTGGGAAGCTCCCAAACAATAAACACATAAAGAGTGTGCATCAGAAGTAGGCAGTTTGTGTCCACAGTCAGAACACCACTTAAACCCCGGACTTCCCTTTTTATCTACCATATTAACAAATAGAAAAGTACCAACAATGGTACAAGAGAGTACCCGAAGGTATGAAAAAGAAGGGGGAAGGGATTACCAACGATGGTAAGGAGAAATTACCTCACAGTAAAAAGGGTAAGTAAAGGAAATTATGAACACTAGATGCGATAGGGCAGAGATAATAAAATATCAACATTTCTGACAGAAAAGTAATTTGTAAAGCAATTAAACAACAAATGACTGTACTTAGCTCAAGAGAAGTAGCTTGATACAACTGGATGGCAACGCAGCAAACGAAATCTGAGGTAACAGGGAGAGGGGGAATTGTGGGTAAGGGTTTAGCTCAACAGTTTGAAGCTGACGCAAGCTTGGAAAATAGCCGGCTCGGTTCCGAGCTCGGAACCGATACCCATACGTAAGGAATGAACGAGGATTAACAATATCAGATGCATTTTTATTAGGACTCTTGTTATCAGAGGAAAGGAAGTAAAGGTATACAGCACAGTTTCCTGTTGATGGGGTAGTGAAGTCACAATTAGCTATGCACCCATGGCTAGTTTTCACAGATGGTAAGAGTAAGAGTGAATTCCTCCCATGTGAGCTTATGTATCACATCACTGTATTATTGAATAGAATCATCTGTAGGGTCCCCCGAGTGTCAGACTTTCTTGAATGCTGTGACAGTTGGAATGGAAACATAATTCCTTATATATTGATATATCTGCTCACAACAGGAATACTCCAGGCCTCATGCATCCTGAAGTTTTGGAAGTGAATTTCCCATACCAGGTCTGCAGCATCTGTAGTGGCAATGTGAGAGGCTTCTACAGGTTTACAAACAGCATCCCTTGGTTGCATACTATCTGATGAGACCATCAGACCATTTTTTTTTCTGGCCAGCATGAATCAGGGATCACTGGAGCCATTGAATGATGATGCTTTCTCCACAATAATTTTAAATACCTCTGAAGTTTCCTTGTGTATAATTTGTTCAAATGTGTCATTAGTATGGAGGCCTGTGTAAACAAAAGCCTTCAGGAACATCCATATGACAAGGTTGGCTTCTGAACAAAGTCCACACAAACCTTCCCGAAGTGCATAACTTTGTCTTGAGCAGGAACAGTGTGCTCTTTGTATCAAGAGTGCTTAAAAGAATATGTTTGCTGTCTCTAGTACCAAATTTGACTTGGGCAGATTCAGGGAGAACCACAGGATGGATAAATACTGAAAGATAGTTTGCTGCCTTCTTTATCACCTCCTTGTAGGAATCCTAAGTCAGATAATCATCCATTTAAGGGAAAACACAAACTGGGACTAAGCATTAGTTAAATACCATGGTCAAAGTGGAGACATCATTGGGGAAGGAGATAAAATTAAAATGTTTCTGGCTAGATTTGAATGTTAGAAACTGTGCTGTGTATGGATGGAGATGTGTAAGCATTCCAGAGGTCCTTGGTAACCAACAGTGCACTGAGTAATGAAACAAAAAGAGGGGCCTGAAGAGTCACCATCTTGAACTTGCTTCCTACATGACTCGCTCAGACTAGATAACTCTACAGTGGCTTTTCATAAACCATCCTTGTCTGGCAGCAGGAAAAGACTAATATTTTTTTTTGTTCTTCTACTAGGATTGTTTCACTCTGTATCTCAACAGTTAGGTAATGATAGGTCCTGTTACATCTACTTGGTCTTGGAGGATGGAAGACATCCTGAAGAAGGGATGAAAAGCAATTAATTTTATTTTTAGCCAGATGAACCCCTCTCTCTCTAACCAATTTGTCCACTGTTATGAGAAGTCAATTCTAACTGAAATGGGAGATCCTCGCACTTAGGATATGTAATGGGGACTTTGGGTGGAAACTTTTTTATGGACACGCAGTCAGTAGTACCATTTTGTGAGGGACCTTACTACCTAACTACCTCTGCCAACTATCCAAGCTTGTCTCTCTTCCAACATCCTATTTTTTAAACCAGTCAACCTTAGACTGCTTTATGCAAAATAGCCACTGGTTAGTACAGCAGAGTTAGCTATATGTTTTTATTGGGAGAGTAAAAAAAATGCTTAAATGTGTCTTCCCTTTTTCTTCTAGGTTTTTTAAAAATGCATTTTAAGGAAAAGGGGCCAAAAATACAACTTTTATTGTCTAATGCAGTGTCCAACAAATGCCTTTTGACATGCTGTGGCTGAATCTTTGAGCCAAGCATATCACTGCCTATACTGTACTGACTCTAAGGCTGCACTTCTGCCATGAGTATACAGCATCATTACCACAAAACTGCATGCTTCACCATGATGGAGGCCATCTAGGCCAGCCTAGAAATGCTACCCATCAAGACAGCATCAAGTATGTCCTTTGCCATATCTTTTATCTGTCGGATATACCCTGATATTTTTTCACATGGATCTAGCATTTCAGAAACAAATGTTTATGGAAATAGTAATGTAAACATTCCTGCTATAAAGTTTAGTATCCTGTTCTCTTTACCACTGGATGGGGTGCTCTGGCTAGTTTCCAACTTCAATGCCTTAGCTGTATTATGCTTTTGAGTCATACATGCGATTCATTCACAGGTTTCAAGCACATTTTACCTTGTTTCTTGGGTTGGGTGCTGATGGTTGTGACTCAGGTTCCAGGAACATTGCTTCATATGCCTTGAAAACTACAGGAACTGCTACTGAGCTGGGCTCTTCTATACCTAGGAAGTCTGGGTATCCTTTATGCTATACAGAATCCTCCTTATACTCTGTCCTGCTAGTGCCATAACCAACTGGAGAGGATGGATATCTGAATACAGTAAACTGCCCTCATCATGATCAGAACTGGAACAGCCAAGGATGTCAATTCCTTTCCTCTGGCAAAACTGCTCCCAAGGCAGAGTGTTTGGTGACTTAAAAATTAGTTTTTCTTCACACAAACTCTTTTACAAACCACTTACAGTGAAACCTGGCGGGAAAAAGGGTGTGTATCAGCAGTGGGATGGAAAGGACAGCCCTAAAATTAAATATAGTGAGGCCTCCTCACTTTGGCTGGGAGACCTCTGTTGTTGAAAAATAAATGGACTTTGTTACTTCTTGCACTAAATGTTTCAGAATGTTTGTATTTATGGCTAGGTTCTCTAATGACAAAGCTCTTAAAAAACAAACAAGCAAAAAAAAAAAAAACAAACAAAAATAAAAACAAAAAAATGAAGGGGAGGTGTCTTTCATGAGTACCTGAAGACTATCAACACGTACCTGGATCTCGCTGTCTGCCACTGACGGGGTTAGGATAGGTAGAAATCAGATTGGGGTGAACAAAACATCTCACTCAGGATGGCATTCGTAGGCATCAGTGGGATTGATGGCATCATTAAGGCTTCATGCACTCTGCCCACTACTTCTAAAGGTATGATTATTTTTGGCTTTTCCAACTTCCTTAGTTGTTGCACTTTTTAGGGAGCATTTAGAAGACAGTTCTCATGTATAGGGAGGAGTGGCTGCCCCCTGTGCTAGTATTTGTTTTTCAACATGGTCCTAAGGTTTTCAGTCTGATAGAACATATTAGTCTAATTAAAAACTGTGCAAGAGGAAAAGGTCCTTGTGAGAAGTTATCTTCCACAGGCACACATATTTATAAAAATTTCTAGGGACAGCACAATGTTTATAACTATCAACTAGCAAGCAATTTTGTAATGCCAGATTAGAAGCAAGAAAACTGTTTCCAATCCAGGCACCTGCCCAGAAGGGACCGACTGACACTTTCAACTAACCACTTTTTTAGGTAGAAAAGAACTGAATGGTACAGAATGCTCCACTCTTCAGCTACACATCAACTCAACATCCCAGGAAAGAGACAAGATCAACTGTGTAAAAGGAAAGGATTGGGGAACTCTAAGTCAGACAAAAAAGTGCAGATGTCTGCCCACAATCATTTCCCTTGGAAATGATTCTACTGCAGTGCTTACCCATGCAACGAGTATCACTCTTTCTTTTCAGAGGGTTTTTTCAAGAAATTTCAAATATTTCTTAGTCAGCTAGAAGAAGCACTTTAAAAGACTTCAGTCTAATTCCAATCTTAAAATTCTGGCAAATACCACAAAACTCGAGATTATACTTAGGCAGTAAACAAAAGGACCACTGGGTGTGGTAACCACTAGTTGCAAAATGTCTACCCAAAACACAGTTGCTAATCATTTCAGGAGGGAACATAATGGTACTTAAAGTCAAAATAGTGACTCCCTTATTTTTCTCATTAATTTTCTAGTGTGTAAAAAAAAAAGCAAATGTAAGTTTATTTGAATAAGCACTGCAGCAGAAAACCTAATATGGCAAAAAGAACGTAGGTGCATGTATGTCAACAAAGAATTTGCACAGAAGTGTTATGCCACTTACTTACAGATGTGCGCAGGTGAGAGACCAGTATTCTGCACAGAAAGAAACACCTTGAAATAAAACATACTTAACTGTACAAATGAAACATAAGGTGGACATATCCAAATGTCAAAATCCATTGTTACAATGGCTTCCTCCAAAGAAGAAACATGGAGAATACAATTCTGTTGATTTTATAGACTGTCATTTTTATTTGTTTCCTTAAACTTGCATTGTGACATGTTTTAATTTATTTAAATGTTTTGAAAGCATATGAATCACTTTGATCTTTCAAACCAAAAAGATATGCATCTGCATGCAAATATAAATAATACATAATACAAATAATTTACATTCACTTATTCCTTTTTGATTTGTTCATTATTGGGCACAGCACACTACAGACTTGACCTGAGGACAGAAACTTCAGAAATAACATTACATTTAATGTAGCATTTTAGCATAACATTACTTTACTTTTAGTATACTTTGGAAAGTCTGCTGCCCACATTGTCTCCAATGCTTGATTTTCTGGCCTCTTGCTCCTCATGCAGTGGTTTCTCTTACCACTGTGCTAATAATTATGCAGGCTTAACCTTGCCTGTGGTAATGACTTTGATCACTATGACATTAAGTACCTTTTCTTTAAGCTCTCCCACTACATCTGCAATTTCACCATTTCAGACAGAATATATTACCAGGCTCATTCAACCTAATGCATCTGCACAAGCTGAGGCATATGCATTATTGTAGTCCATACTTCATGGATCACTCCAAGCCCCAAAGGGGTCAGTGATAAACTATTGAAAAAGGAAAGAAAAAAAAAAAGGCTCTATAGGGGCACGGGGATCGTTCATGAACTTACAACATGATAGGACACATTGTCTCTGTGACATGACTAAATTATATTATTAGTCATGTAATTTCAAAATAATATTACCATATAAACAAACGCACATTAATGGGCACATGTGCAGGCACACATACAACTGTGTGTGTAACTTATAACAGTCCAAGCTAGAACATGGCAAACACAGAAAAAAACACAACTGAGAACCAGGACAATATATATGTCAGGAAGTAAATGACATGGAGTGTATTAATGAAAGCATTATTAATTACTCTAGGTTGGGCACCATACAGTTTTTAAAAATATGTAATACTAAAAGTGCTTTTGTCTCTATTACAGACTTCATCAGAACAACTAAAAAGTCAATTCACTACATCAGTACTTTTATAGAAATAATCTGTCATGATAGTGACTAGTAACGATGTGTTAAAGGCATATTTTAATAATCTAACAAAAACAATTCTTTATTCATAAGGACATAAAACATGTATTGTTCATTAATTTCATATAAATATAATTAAACTGATGCTGAAAATAAAAAGATAAATAGATGAAATACGTAGTTCATATTTTACAATGACATTATTAATTATTAAAACCAATTAACTGTGTGGATACATTAAAAATACGAATTCATATAAAAATAAAAGAAATTCAACTTTAAATAAAAATATTGAAGAATGAACATAATATGTCTTAAATTATATTCTATGAAATGTTTCATAATTTTGTTGAATGCATTTTAAATACTGGTGCATACTCACATTGTCATTTAGACCTGGCCATTTCATTGTGTGAAGTTTAAGTTGCCAAATCAATTTTTATATGCAAGGGTGGATTCCCATGCACCACCCCTACGATTAATCCTATCTTTTTCTAAAATTTCAAATTCAAATTTGTTAAAATTTTTAAAAACTAAGGAATGCCTATAAAGAGATTTTTTAGAATTACATTTAACAATGTCATAATAATGCTCATACAACGTTTTTTTCAAATATTTTTCTATCTTGCCTATGTAAAAAGCAGGGCATTGGTTACATTTAGCAATGTAAACCACCCCTTGTGTATTACAATTCTCATTTTGTAATTTAATTAAGGTGTTAAAAATGTTCTCAAGAGTTACGTAGGAACCAGAGAAAATATACCCACACTGAAGGCATGCTTCACATTTTCTCTTTTAAAATTTGTTTGTGGTTTGTTTTTCAAATTTAATGGCACTTTAAAAACAAAATTAAGTTGATTGCCTGCTATTGCCTTGCCGGTACAACTGCTCATTGCCTCCAAGTATTTTTTTTTTTTACTTGGTTAGAATAGTCACTGAACTGTAATACTAATGGCCTCCAAAAATTACTCTCACCATTTTGACTGCCTGTTCTTTGCACATTTTGAATCTTATCCAGACCTTTGCCTAATCAAAGTTTATATTTAAACCCCCAGTTGTTATACGTCTTGCAGGGTTTAGAAATGCTCATGGGTATCCCCTTTCTAGAAACATATGTTCTAAGAATCTGTATCTCTTGTTCAAATAAGTTTCTGTTGGAAACCATTCCAGCTAGTCTAACAAGCTGACCTTTTACCAAGCTCTTTATAAGTGACATGGCAAAAACTGTTGTAAGTAGAAGTTAGAAAATGTAGGCTTCCTGTATGTGGAGAATTCAAGGACACCATCGGATTGTGAAATTTTAGTATCTAAATAATAAATATGATTGTTGCTATGTTGGTAAGTGAATTTCAAAAAACTTATAGTGTTGTTCAAATATTTCACACAGCCATTAATAATTTTCTGTTCTCCTTCCCATAAAATAAAGATGTCATCCAGAAATCTCAGATATTATTCATCAGATTAAGTTATATCTGAACTAAAACCATATTTACTTTCCCATAAATACATCAGCAAGTTAGCATAAATGGGTGTGCATGCAGAACTCATTGCTACACTCAACCTTTTTTTTGTCTCCTTCAAAATACAAAAAGTTGTTTAGAATAAATTCCATACAATCCAATAATAATGTAACAGTGGATGTCAATTATTCGCATTCCAGAAAGCATTTTCAAATAACTTTTACACGTTCCACTTGAGGTATGCAAGTGAAGAGGTCCACCGTATCTATGGTGAGAAAAACTGAATGTGGACCACTTCATTCTTTTTTAAATCTCCACAGGAAATTCCAAGAGTCTTTTGAATATGTGTTGAATTTTATCTATGCATGCTTTTAATGTCTTATCCATATATAGAGTGTGTTACAGACCCTTGAGCAGCCACTGCTTTAAAAGAAGGAAGAGGAAATGACAGATGACTTTGTGGAATATCTGAACAACACTGAGATTTTTGAAATTTACTTTCCAACACAACAACAATTAAATTAAAATTTCACTATCAAATGGTGTCCTTGAATCCACCACATACAGGACCTACTTTCTGTAACTGCTACTTATGTTACAAGAGTTTTCACTCTGTCACCTATAAAATGAGCTTGGTAAAAAGGTCAGGTTGTTAGACTGGCCAGAATGGTTTCCAACAGAAACTTATTTGAAAAAGAGAAACATTTCTTAATTTGATTCTAGAAAAGGAATACCCACAAGTATTTATAAACCCCATTGTACACAAAGTGTGTAACAATTGGGGGATTTAAATATAAACCTTTGTTAGGCAAAGGTCTGGAAATATTCCAAATCAGCCAAGAGTAGACAGTCAAAATGGTGGGAATAATTTCCAGAGGGCACTAGTATTACAGTACAGTGACAGCTCTAACCAAGTAAAAAAACATTATTAGGAAGCTTTGGTTAATATTTAGAGGCAATGAACAGTTGTACTTGATAGTGGGTGATCAACCTACTTTATTTTTAAGCTGCCTTTTTAATTTGAAAAATATTTTTGAACGGCAAATTATAACAGTGGAAACACTAAATGTGAAGCATGCTCTCAGTGTGTCTTTATTTTTTTCTTGTTCCTACATAATTCTTGACATTTTTTACATCTTAGTTAAATTATAAAATGGGAACTGTAACACACAAGGGGTTGTTTACATTGCTAAATGTAGCAAATGCCCTGCTTTTTACACAGTCAAGACAGAAAGATCTTTAAAAAAATGCATGAGCGTTATGACATTCTTAAATGTAATTCTAAAAATGCTCTTTATAGGAACTCCTTGGTTTGTAAATTTGGAATTTTCAAAAAAGACAGGATTAACCCTAGGGGTGATGCATGAGACTCCACCCTTGTATATAAAATTGATTTGACAACTTAAACTTCACACAATGAAATGGCTAGGTCTTAATGACAATGTAAATATTGCACCAGTATTACAAATGCATTCAGCAAAAGAACAAAACATTTCATAGGATTCATAAAACATATGTTCATTTTTCAATATTTTTAATAGTTATATTAATTTAGATTTGAATTTTGCATATTTTATATGAATTCTTATTTATAACAAACACTCATTTATTTTAATTTCAACATCAGTTTAATTTTATGTATTAATGTGTTTTATGGCTTTTTGAATTGATGGTTAAAGAACAGTTTTAGCTAGATTACTGAAATATGTCTTCAGCAAATTACTAGTCAATCATGTGGCAGGATATTTACTATGAAAGTAGTGAATTGACTTTTGAAGTCTGTTATACAGACAAAAGCGCAATGATTATTATATATTTTTAAAAAAAACTGTATGGTGCTCACTGTAGTGTAATAAGACATTTTTTTAAATTATTTTCATTGTGGCTTAGTTGGTTTCACTAATGCATTCAATGTTGCTTGCTTTCTGAAGTACAAACTGTCTTGGTTCTCAGTTTTGTTTTTTAATGCATTTGCCAAATTCTAGTTTGGACTGTTACAAGTTACCCACACCACTGTATGTGTCTGTGCATGCACTCATGAATTTGTGTGTGTTTATTTATATGGAACTATTATTTATCCTTTGCTGACTGGATTAGTCCCACTGTGCTGCATCTATAGCATCAGACCCACATTTTACTACATGCATTCCAACTTGCACAACAGTATGGAAAGATGGGTGATTCTTGCTTCCAGTGACTTATCACTTTTTCAGGAGTTCCTTCACAAACTTACCATGACACATTATCAAGAAAGTTGACAGTTCATGGCTCCAAAGACAAGGGCTGCTGCTTTATATACTTTCTTCCCAAAGCAGTTGATAATCCTACTTTTCCAGTTACTGGGAAATATGTAGAGTTCTGGAGTCAGGTTAATTTTTCAGGGACATAGTCCAATGTTCTGTCACTGTGTTTTTGTACAGGAATCTGAGAGGACCCTTTACTCTTGGAGTGGGGTAAAGTGGGAGACTGGCAGTCTTTCTCCATTAATGCTGCTTCAAAGGTATTTAACATAGCTTCTGTACTGAATTAATTGCTACAAGCTTAGGGGTGATTTAGCCCCAAAATGTTCCATTATCTCTTCTGGGATGCAGAATTCTCTTAAGTGTGCCAACTTAAGTGTTCTTAAATGAGTGAGACAGTATCCCCCAAATGCGAGTTCCTATTAGATGACCGAAGATGCATTCTATCGAATGTGGCTTGGTCGAACTTAAAACAACAAAAAGGCAAAATAGCAAAGCGGCTTTTAAGCAAATTCTATCCCAGGGAAATAATTTGCTTGGCCACTTCCATTACTTTGCCATTTTCGGCACTGTAGTGCGATCTCAGAGTTGGTATATTTAAGTGGGGGGGGGGTGAGGGGCAAAGCCGCCCGCTTTATGTATTGTTCCAATTTTTTTTCTTTTTTTGGGAACAGCGATTTTTTTCCCTTGGAAAAAAAATCACTGTTCTGAGCTTTCGAGATTGTAAGCATGGGGTTGACTATTCATCATTTGTTTTTTTAAGTGTTCGATGATATAATATAGACCCCCCCCAAAAAAATACCTCTAGGTGAGCTGTGGATCTGTAATCTAGCAATGCCTCTTTCTCTGAATTAGTGCAGCATTGTTTTTTTTTTTTTTTTCTGGGGAGACGGACTTCTCTTTTCCTTTTAACAGAAGGGAACCAGACACAAAACACTGGTAATGGTGTGGATGCTTGCTTTGTACAAAGATCTAAAAATTCAGAGCCAGCCTGAACCAATCAAGGGACATTTGATGGAAGGTTGAGGGGCATATGCAGTGATGGACAGCTTCTGAGATGCAGTTAATGTCTTAACCTTGAACTTGAGGGTCTTTTTTGGTGACAGTTGTCTGTTTGGTGGTCTTGGGGTGCAACATCTCTAAGCTCCAACATTCAGACACAGATGTCTCTAACACAGAGGGGGGATACCACCCTCAATTTCCATAATAAACAATCAATGCTATCAGTCAGTCATGGGGGAGGGGGTGATGTCTGACTCAACCAATAGTATTCTTTTCTTCTGTTAAAGAAACATCTTTATAGAATTATCACTTATGACACAGGCAATCATACATTTATATAAATGAAAACATCAAACAAACCAGACTAACCTATTTTTAATTGCAAACATTATACATTACTTATAGTCTATCCAGTCACTGTCAAACACTACATAGCTCATCCAAATCCTGTCTTTTTTAAACAATATTCCTCCTCCAAAACATTATTCTGCAAATATTATTCCCACAATTCCCACTTTTTCAATGTAATTTGCTCCTACCATTTTCTACTGATCCTATTTCCAATTGCTTTATCTTTGTCACTATATTCACTACTTCTAGTACAGTTAGTTTAGACTTTGATTTCCATTTTGTAGTAACTGCTTTTTTGGCAGACAGCATAATTAGACTCAGAAAGGCCATACTATCTAGGCAATTCCAATTCTGTATCATAGCTCAAAAAATCATTACCTTACTTACACCAATTTCCTGACCAAGTATTTCTGATAGGAGTAGTCTACAGGGAATTTTTAAAGTCTGCCTTCTCATTACACTCCCAAAACATATGTTCTCAATTACCTCTTTCTCCCAATTCCTAACCTGAGGAATAATTCTTTGGAGTCTGCTTGAGATATAAAACTACCTATGTAAACACTTCCCCCTTTGTTTCTTTGTGAATTGCTTATCCAATCTCTCTTACCAATCATTTCTAACCTCCTTTAATTGATTCTTATAGGTATCACGCTATATTTTATATGCTCTACTATCACTTTTTCATCAGCAGCTTCTAAAAACTCTACCAGTGCTGGTCTTTTTCTTAGAATCCCATTTCTTTTTCTTTTCCAATACTGTGATATCAATCCTTGATAGGGCAGGCAATCTCTAGCCTGCATTTCAAATAAATTCTTGGTCTCTTCCAATTCTATTACTTTTCCCTCTCTAATTATTTGTTCAGAGTACCTTGGATTCTCTGCCAGTTTTCTCCAATAAATTACAGCCTCCTCCTGTCTATTGTCTGTATCTCAAATTCCAGTCACCCCTATCCACAGAATCTCCTTTCTCCATTCCCATGTTGGCTTAGTTCTTAGAATACTTTCTGCTACTTTATGAACATAATATTCTGTATGGTTATTGTTATTCTCCTTAAGGATCTGCATCCAAAATCCCAGTCTCTCCTTGTTTATAGGTTCATAGGTGTATACTAGGCTAATGGCCCTTTGGCCTTTACAAGCCTAGCCATAGGATTACCCCAGCATAGTGCCACCCGACCTTAGTTCTCAGTGCCTCTGTTGAGTAGAGCCACTGGAGTTATCCCAAGGGTGAATTTTCTATTTCCCATCCACTCATCAAAATTTCTCTTGAAGAGGGTCAGTGAGGTGCTCTGCTTGACATGTATGGGAAGTCTATTCCATAGCATGGCAGTCTCTGTGTCATGAACCTGTCCCTCCAGTATGTTCTGTTTACTGTGGTAATGAATTTGAAGTCTCTGGAGTGTGTGGTGCAGAGGGATTGGGATTTCTTTAGATGCTGCATTTCTAACAGAGTTGGGTCAGCCATGGCTTTTTAAGTCAAGCAGAGATTGCCTCTAAGTAGGCGATATGAGAGAGAGATTAGTTTGAGATTTTTGAGTCTGTCCATATAGGGGACAAGTGTTTACGGCTTAGGATTCTCTTTGTGAGGTACTTTTGCGGCCTCTCCAGTTGATGCAGGTGTCTAGCGAGGTACAGGCCAAATGGGGCATTGTACTCGATGATTGGCCTGATGAGAGAAGAGTAGAGGGAGACAATGACCTCTTTCTTCCTGGATGCAAAACCCTTAGTAATGAGATGTGCCACATAGAAGGACTTTCTGACCATAGTGGCAATGTGGTGATCAAAAGAGAAGTTGCTGTCAACCTGTGTTCCCAGATCTCTTATAACGCCTTCTGCATTCAGTGGACTACCATCAATGTGCTAATTCATGGGAACCATTTTTTTTCCGAAAGGGGATGATGGCACATATTTTGGCACTGAGCTTAAGGCCATGGTTCTGACACCAGTCAGTCTCAGTGAGGCAATTCTGAAGGATGCCAACATCACCTGGGGAGTTAATAATAGCTCCCAACTTGCAATCATATGCGAACTTTGTAGGCAGAGTCCCTTCGTGTTGGCCTGGCCTTCAAGGAAGTAGATACCAAACAGGAGAGGACCCAGGACCAAACCCTGTGGTACTCCACTCATGACTAGTCAACAGTCTGACTTGGAGTCAGCTACTTTCACACTGTGGGTTCTGTGTGCCAGTTTGCAACCCACCAAGTGATATAGGGGTTGATGCCTAGCTTAGTCAGTTTTTCTATGATTCCTGAGTGGGGAGTGGTATCAAAGGCCTTGGCCAGATCAAGGTAGGCTGTATGAACCACCTTGCCTTCATCCACAGCTCTGGTGACTGACTCAAAGAAGTCGACCAAGTTGAGCAGGCATGATCTACCCTTCAAAAAACCAAACTGTGTGGGATCCAGAGTTTGGAGATTCCCTATATCCTGTTTCATCATAATCACCATCATCATCTCTTGACTTTGAATTATAGCATTCTGCTTGTGTTATCTATAGGAGCCATAACAGGGTCAGGGCAGCAAAGCTATCTACGTGGAAGTGATACCCTTTGACTATGAGAACCTCTAACTGGCTGGCTAGTTCTGTGGTCTCTCTCCCCTTTTTTTTTTTGTTTTCAAATTTCTTTTTCTTTTTTGTAAGATGAGTCTGTTGCTGCACCTCTGCACTTAAAAGTGGACATTTTAACAAGGGCTACTAGTCACTTTTTATCCTAATATGCTTGCAGTTTGAGCTCTCTTTTTCTTATTGCCTTATGATGGTGAACTGTGAAAATGCTAAGGTTCAATGTCATGTTCTGAATCAAGGCAGTATAACCACTAATTATGGTAATTCCAATGTTTCCGTTTCAGCGTGTTAAACCACTGCTCACTTACGGGCACTCATTTTACACCTGTTAAACCACTGCTCACCTATGGGCAGATGCACTCAACTTGTTAAACTGTAGCTCAGCTATAGGCACATCTGACATTTTTTATTATTTTGTTATCTCACATTTCTTCAAAATATATGGCCCATTTCATTACATTTTACATAAAATATAATTTTATATGTGTACATATATGTCAGGGACTTGTTTCGTGCTTATTTCACTAAAAATAAAAATTGATGTTGGGGGGGCTCGAACCATGACTGCCTGCTCTTCAGCCGACGTTTGTACCGCTATGCTATTGCTTCTTGGCTTACTTTGCATATTTAGTTCTTATATGCTTTTCCACTGACTGCTAACTGTGGCTAAGCTACGGGCATGCCCGCAAAGCAAGACTCATGGGCAAACATCTTTACAATTTAAAAAAATTTATAAGATGTTCATGTGTACATTTTATGTTCGTAGTCTGTGGGGGCATGTGTTGTGTTGTATTTATTCACATTTACACGAGCTCTGTCGTGGGGGTTTACTTTCGGGACGTTTACTCTTCTGGGGGCGTGTCCGTTTGCAGGGCTCGGCCTACGGACACGCCCCCTACTGTCTTCCACGGACTGTAAGCCTTAGGTGTGATTTAGCATGCCCTCATGCATATGCATGACATGCTGACGCCACATGCTTAACTGCCTCCGTGTAAGCCTTGTAACTCTTACACGGAGGCTTCGTGAATCCTGCCCAATATCTACCAGCTGACTCGCTCCTGGTGATTCTTTCATGAAACCAGATAGAGGAAGTTATTTTGCTATAATGAACAGCTTTGATTGTAGTGGAAAAATGCTGGACAATTTGTATAACCAGTTTTATATTGCTGTAGCTACTAACAAAGTGTATGTTGCATACAGAAAAGACTGCTATATAAGTGCAATATTCACAAGTGGCATTAGAAGTATATAGACATTTGAATTTTTAATGGTACAACATCCAACTACACAATGACTCTCTGGAATTCCCAAGGTATATAAGCATATTACTGACCTGCCATTATAACCAATTATTTCAGCACATGGGTCAAAAACGGAATCCTTGGGTGCTTTATTGATAAACATTTATAACTTGTTTCCATGGGTTATTAAGGATTCTTGGAATTTTTTAGACAAAATAATGGATGTTATTAATGACAATAGATATTTACTGGTGGCAGATGATGTTACAGATCTATTTATCTTATTCACACTGAAACAGGGCTAGAATAATTTTGTGAAATCTTGACCTTTTTTTTTTTTTTACTGTCCCCAGAGAACATGACTTGACTGACCTTAGCAATCTTTTTGAAGGTAAAATATTTAAAGAAAGTTACAATGGTAGCAATTGGGGCTAAGTGTGCCGATTTTTTGTAAATTTATATTACATTATTGAAAACAACAGTTTTTAAAATAAGGACAATTGATAACATTGATTTTAAATATAACAAAAGGGTAATTAGTAAGGTTATCTAGTACTATCTCAGAAAATTATACTTTTGAAATGGAGATTGAATAGTTGCAAAAGAAGCTCAGTGACAGCGATTACCCTAGGTAACTGCTGACAGCAGCTTCTAAGAAAATGCATGATAACAGAAACATGAGGTATCCCCTACTTTAAAGCCTGATTATGTAAGTAATACAACAAAGGGTCAGATTCCAAAAGGGTTGCTCTCAGTAAGTCTGCTCTGATTCCAAAAGACTTGCTCTCAGTGTAACTGACTGACTTCTGTGCAAGGCTTATCTATAAACAGACTTGCAAAGGAGGCCAGATTCCAAGACACATTTTCTCAGTGTAAGTGACCACTTACACTGACAGCAAGTCTCTTGTAATCAGGCTAAAAAAATTATCTGGTGAACAAAAGAATTGTATTAGAGCACTGGTTCTAGCTTATAGCCATAATGTTAAAATATGATGCATTTTAAATAAAAAAAAATGCAATTTTTAATTCAAAAATATAATTATAACAAGAGTACTGGTTCTAGCTTATACATGTAGTAGTGTTGGAATATCATGTATTTTAAGTAAAAAATGTACTGCAGTTTTTAATTCATGATCATAGTTTAAAAAAATAGGGCATGAACCAATTTGTGTTTTACAAATAACAAACATTAAAAGGAATTTTGATCAGGAATTCAGATGTTTCACATCAGAGTAGTGTTTACAAGTAGCAGTTGTAGGGGCTGCTTTTTATGTGAAGGGCTATTTATTACTATCTCTGGATTTTGTAAATCTTTAAAGGAGTGGTTTATGTTGCTAAGTGCCTCTCAGGTGATGCTTTTTATGCAGGAAAACTGAAAGAACACTCAAAAGAAAGATTTATGAAGAATGTTTATAGTATAGGTAGTAGGGATAAAAATAATGCACTATACAAACATTCATTTAATTTGCAAGGATTTTAAAATGTTTTTATTCTTTTACATTAGAAAAGGTACACAAATGTCTAAAAGGAGGCTGCTGGTGAGAATATATGTTGAGATATAAAGAACTAATATGACAAATCAAACTAAATGCCAAACATCCCTCTGGTGTCAGTAAATACTTTTCTTTGAATGGTGATTTTTAAAATGAAATTAGCTAAATTGTGATGTGTTTTATATACCTAAGATAATTTTGTTTTTTGCAGACTAGTATAATTTTATTGTTAAAAAGTTTACTGTGTAACTTCGGAATGAGGTATGGTCACATGATTAATTTGGAAAAACATTTTTTTACAGGAATGTATTTAAGTTGTGCGTTTCTGTTAAATGTTTATTCTGATGAAGTCCTTGTATGTCGAACAAAAACACTTTTTTATTTTTGGTATTAAAGTTTTTTTTCCTTATAAATCAAACTACCCTTGATGGCTGTCTGAACAATGGTCCATGTCAGTCACCCCTCTGTCAGTGATGAGGAACAAATGGGCTAATTAGCCAGGAGGGGGCTGATGATTGACAAACAGTATATGAAACATCAACCACAAGTAATGCTGAAAATTATGAAGTAATGACCAATCAGGGTCATCTGAAACCAGCAGGCTAAGCATAAGCAAGAAAGACAAGAAAAAGGACAAAGGTATCATTAATTAATGAAACAGCCATACATGTCAAACATGCAAGCAGAAGGTAGAACAATGTACAACAAATAGACATACATGGGTCCTTTACTAATAGGAACAACTGGGCTGCTGAAAAAAAAATCCAAGCATATCTGAATACACTCCCCATACAGAAGGGGGGAAAAGAGAACAGTTTTTGCAATTTGATAGAGATCAAAGATGAAAGCAATACTGGTTTCATAAAGTGCATCTATTCCTGCCATAGCACTCTGGAAACTGTCACTATAGTTTGTTTTCTTTTCCATTAATGTAGGAGAATCAGTGTTGCAACTTAAAATCTGATGATTTAAGAAAAAAATACACATCTGGAAGCAGAGGCTCCAAGTTTTCTGGTGGTACTCAAATGTGGTGACACAACAGACTGAGAATCTCTTCCACTTAAGAGGCATGGGAGTTTGTTGTGCTAGGTTTCCTGCCATTCTACAGAATTCTTCTGGGCAATGCATCAGGCTTAACTCCTCCCAGCCAGATTGGGAGCTACCAACAACCCTATTTTTGGGTCAGGAGTGTGAAAGATTGCTGAAGAATGACATTAGCCCCAAGCTTAGTTGTACTAGCCAGGAGATTTACGTCTGTATGGGCTGGGGGTATTACCATAATAAAAAAAGTTATGTCTTACCATAACATTCCATCTGTATTGTTGATCCCTTGTTCAGTCATTACGTATGGGTATCGGTTCCGAGCTCGTAACCGAGCCGGCCATTTTCCAAGGTCGCGTCAGCTTCAAACTCTTGAGCTAATCTCTTACCCACAATTCCTCTCCCTGTTACCTCAGATTGAGTTTGCAAGTTAAAGAAGGTAGAGGCTACCTCTGGTCAAATAACCTAAGAGAACTGGATGGTGAGATCCACTAGAAACCACAGGAGGGGGAAGGAGGGAGGGTCGTAATGAATGAGGATCAACAATACAGATGGAACGTTATGGTAAGACATAACTTCTTTATCTGATATTGTTAATCCTCGTTCATTCCTTACGTATGGGACATAGTCCCCAGCTACCTCTATTCCTGGGAGGCTCTCATGGAAGGACATTCCTGAGCACCATAGAACCGAAAGATGCTCTTCCCCTGGAGGCCAAATCCAATTTGTAATGATTGATGAAGGTATGAGGCGTAGCCCAAGTTGCAGCTGTACAGATGTCATGCAAAGAACCTCTGGCATGGAAGGCAGCAGAAGTTGCCACCGACCTTGTTGAATGAACTTTCATGGTAGTAGGCAATGAGATATTACGTTGTGTATAAATAAAGGTCACACAGTCCTTCAACCATCTAGCTAATGTGACCTTAGCAACAGCCGATCCTAATCTAGGTCCAGAAAAAGCCAAAAATAACTGGTCAGATTTACGAAAAGATTTAGTCCTGTTTAGGTAAAAACGGATTTGCCTGTGTATATCAAGGGTATGTAGGCAATACTCTCCTCTGTTTGAATGGTTGAGAAAGAAAACTGGCAATTCAATGGCTTGATTAATGGACATTTCAGAGATCACTTTAGGCATAAATGACAGATTAGTTCTCAGAGACACTCTATCTCTATGAAAAATCATGTATGGACTCTTGATACATAAAGCTTGAAGTACAGAAATATGTCTGGCAGAAGTAATAGCGACCAAAAACAAGGTTTTCCATGACAAATACTTGAGGTCGCAAGAAGAAGCTGGTTCAAAAGGTGCCATTGTCAGAGCTTGTAGAACTAATGATAAATCCCATGGTTGAATAGGTTCTTTAAAACGTGGCTTCAGATGATTCACACCTTTTATGAAGGTCTTGCACAATTTATGGAACATGAGAGGAATCTTGGACACCCTCATAAAAATTAGAAATTGCAGCCAAATGAACTCTAATGATAGAGGCCGATTGAAACAGATCGACCAGATAGTCTAGTATTATCAACACTGGTGTTGAAAAGGGGTCTACTTGTTTATCTTTCAGCCAACAGGTAAATCTTTTCCACTTGCTCAGATAAGTAATTCTAGTGGAGGACTTATGAGAAGCAATGAGAATATCACGTACTGGTAAAGAAAGATCATTCTGCCTGGCAATCAAGGGATTTGGAGTAGCCAAGCCATTAGCTTCAGTCTGTTCAGGTTGGGATGAATTAGGTTCTGTGGGTGTGAGATTAACTCCAGGATTGGATGGAAGATCCATGGTCAATCTAGCAGGTGAAGCCAGAGGAATGGGAACCAAATCTGTCGTGGCCAATATGGTGCTATGAGGATTACCTTGCTCTTCAACCACCTGGCTTTCTTCAGAAACTGTGGAATGAGAGGAAAGGGCAGAAATGTGTAGAGAAGACCCGAGGGCCAATCGTGGACTAGAGCATCCCTGGGTGCCTGTCCTGGAGGGGGAATCAGGGCGAAGTACTTACTGCATTTGTAGTTGGCCGGGGATGAAAAGAGGTCGCAGAAAGGACGGCCCCAGCAGTGGAAGATCTCTGCCGCTATCAAGGGATTCAGGGACCACTCGTGAGGTTGCAGAATGCACCTGCTGAGTCTGTCTGCTATCATGTTGGAACTCCCAGGAATGTGCGTTGCTAGAAGAAAATGGTTGGTAGCCATCGCCCATTGCCATATCCTCATGGCCTCTTGATAAAGGGGGTAAGATTTGGTTCCACCTTGCTTGTTGATGTACCAGACCACCACCATGTTGTCTGATTGAATCACAATTGTCCCAGACGGCAGCAGGGGATGGAATGCCTGCAACACCCGAAGCACCGCCCTCAGCTCTAGAACATTTATATGCAGATGAGCCTCCAGCTGGGACCAAGTGCCTTGGGCTGTCTGTCCCTGACATAGCCCCCACACCCCATCAGGGAGGCATCCATGGTCACTGTGACCTTGAGTTGCTGAGGGGAAAAGGGGTGAGACCATTGAGAGAGATTTTGTGTCATCCACCAATTTAAATCCTGTTTGCACCTGTGGGTTACTCGAATCATGGCTGAAAAGGATACCATTGGGTGAGCAGTAGCCATTGTAGAAGCTTCATGTGAAACCTGGCTAGGAGAACAATGGTGATGGAGGCTGCCATGGAACCCAACAGCTGTATAACTGAGTGAGCCATGTATTTTTCCTTTGAAAGGATTGGAATTAGTTGTTGCTTTATCCTTAAAATTCTGTGTTCTGGAATAGCAGCTCTGCAGTTTTTTGTGTCCAAGATAACCCCTATGAATTCTGTCCACTGAGATGGGGTGAGATTGGATTTCTGCCAGTTTATGGTTATGCCTAGCCATTGAGCAGTGAGGAGAAAGTATGCCAGGGCTTTTTCCAGTAGATGTCTGGTGGGGGCGGAAATGAGCCAGTCATCTAGGTACAGAAACACCTGGAATCCTTGAAGTTGCAAGTGAGCTGTGACAATTGCCTTGCACTTTGTGAACACTCTGGGGGCTGTAGAGAGTCAGTCCGAAGGGCAGTATTCTGAACTGGTAGTGACTGGCTCCCACACGGAAGTGCAGAAATCTTCTTGATGGCCTGTCCCCCTTTATGTGATAGTACACATCTTGAAGATCTATAGAGCACATTCAATTGTATTTTTCCAAAAGCGGGAGGATAGACTGCATAGTGACCATCCGGAATTTTTGTACTCTCACAAACTTGTTCAATACACTGAGATCCAAAATTGGTCTCCAGTCCCTGGTTTTCTTTGGCACCAAAATAGTCTTGAGTAGAATCCGGATCCTATCTGGTCTGGAAGGACTATTTGGATGACTCTTTTTCTTAGCAGTTTTTCTATCTCTAGTGCTGCTTCTTCCCTCTGACTGGGTGGAACGTCGGGAAGAATTTTTGAAGGGACAGGACAAAGATCGAAGGGGATACGATAACCTCTGGTTATGATCCTTTGTACCCAAGAATTGGGGGTGATGGTTAGCAAGGCAGAAGGGTACTAGGAGAAACATCCCCCAACCACCTATAGAGGAAAGGAGTTGGGTCGCTCTTCAGGACCACTGGTAAGATTGGCCAAGGAAAGAATCCCTGGAACCTTGGTTGCGGGGTTCCCCTCTGCCCTGACAGGGGTGTCTTCCCTGTGAGTTTCCCCCTCTGCTTCTGGGGGAGAACTCGGCCTGTGTGTCATGGAAAGGACCCTGAGATTTCTTGAACCATATCTTCTCACTCTTTTGGTTTCAGGTGAAAGCACATTGAGAGGAAGAATAACGGATACCTACAGCAGAAAGGGTCTTACCATCTTGTTCACATCTGGCCAGTGTGCTTTTAAATTTGGGCCCAAACAATGAGGAGGGCTCAATGGGGGCATTAAGAAAGGAAGACTTAAAAGGTTCCATGAAGTTGCACAAGTGCATCCAGGCGTGTCGTCTCAAGACCGCAGCTGAACCCGCCACTCTAGCTGCTCCTTCTGATGCGTGAGATATCAATCGCATAGAGGAGTTAGATATAGACTCAATGGTGGCCAGCTGAGAGGCCACTTTGTCACAGACCTCATCAGACACTGCACCAACCAAGGTTTCAGAGAGCTCAGAAACCAGATCCCTTTGAAGCCTGGTAAAATGTGTTATATAATTCAGGGACCTGATAGCAAAGGTTGCTGAAGCAAAAGTTCACTTCCCTATTCTGTCCAGGGCCCGGGACTCTCTGTTAGGCAGATGGACAGTCTGGCTTTCTTCTTCTGCCAGATCCTTTTTTGGTGTGGCTGCCACCACCAAAGCATCTACGAGTAGACCTTTGGACCAATGGGGATCTGAAGCAGGAGGAGACAAGATCTTATCTGGCTGAATAGCTTCAACAGTATCAATGGCCTTCCAAGCATGCTGCACGATGAACTTGACAAGTTCATCGGCAGGTGGAGCAATCCAGGAGGTAGGGGGCTGGGTGCAAAAAGCATGCAGGAACACAGATTCCTCAGGGGTCAGATTAGAGGGCTGCCTGTCACCTCTCTGTTTCAGGATTTCAAGGATATCGCCAAAGGATACCTCAGAGGGTGACCGAGGGGATCCTTCCCCCTCATCGAGATCTGTGTCTTCGGTGAGAGACTCCTCTGTGGAGTCCATGTGCTTCCTCTTACACGAACTCTTCCGGTGGACCTCCTCAGCGGGAGAAGCTGGGAAAGACAATGGAAAAGGGGTTTCCTGAGGGAATGGCCCTTGCACCCGGTGTCTGCTAGGTGCGACTTGTGAAACCAGTGTACCAGAGGAGGGCGGAGGTACAGACAGTCTGATATTGCCAGCAGCAGCGAAAGCCTTCTCCATCAGTTGGAAGGTTGGTCCACCCGGAGAGGAGTGTATGTCAAGGACAGGGGGCACTCCTCCCCTAAGTGGCTCAGCCTGCCGACTCAAAGTCTCTGGATGGCTGTGGAGCAGCAAGCTATGCATATCACAGCTGACATCCTGGGTCATAGCAAAACTTTCCTGCCACAAAGGCAACTGCGGTTCCTTAGTGAGATCCCTAGGAACCGCAGAAGGGGAAGACTGTACTATATCCATGGACTTCAAAGGCAATGAAGAAGGAGAATAAGAAAGTGTCTTTGGAGATGGGTGATCACCTCCCAAGGAAGGATAGTTCCTGGGGGGTGGAATACTTCTGACCAAGAATGCCTGGTCCACAAGACACAACGCATCATGTTCAGAAAGACTTCTAGTGGACCTCACAGAGACTGAGGGAGAAACAGGCCTGTCCACAAAAGAGGCAGACTCGGTGCCCATCTCATCTGATCGCACCGAGGACAATGGTGCTGAAAAACACTGAATTACTGTAGTCTGCACCAAAGAAGCCATCAGTGCCGAAGGCATTGTCTGCACCGACACAGGATTCGGTGCCAAAGTGGTTGTTAGTGCTGAAACCGGAACTGACAAAACCGGAGGAAGATCTCAGAGCCGATGCGGTCAAGTCTGTGCCAAATGAATGATCGGTGCAGATACAGTGGTAAAGGTCTGAACCGAGGAGCCCCTCGGTGCCGATATGTAGAAGGCTGCAGGAGAGGACAGAGCCGAAATCACTAATGGAGCCGAAGGCCTCGGTGCTGAAGGTCTGGGCACCGAAAGCACTGGGACTAACTGAGAGAGCTCCGGAGCTGAAATTTTAGCCTTTTTAGATTTTGGTTGGTGAGAGTCCCCAGCCAGGGATGAAGGCAAGGATTTAGCCTTAGTAGAAACATCTGTTTTCTTATGGGCTTTAGGAGGGGTTGAGACCTCTGACCCAGAAATAGCCTCTGAAAAGGGAGATTTTAGAAGTCCCTTCAGTATCAGCTTATTTTTCCTTTCTAACAAAGTTCTATTAGAAAAGTTTTCACATACAGAACAAGGTGGTTCAACAGATAATTGGGAAGCTCCCAAACAATAAACACATAAAGAGTGTGCATCAGAAGTAGGCAGTTTGTGTCCACAGTCAGAACACCACTTAAACCCCGGACTTCCCTTTTTATCTACCATATTAACAAATAGAAAAGTACCAACAATGGTACAAGAGAGTACCCGAAGGTATGAAAAAGAAGGGGGAAGGGATTACCAACGATGGTAAGGAGAAATTACCTCGCAGTAAAAAGGGTAAGTAAAGGAAATTATGAACACTAGATGCGATAGGGCAGAGATAATAAAATATCAACATTTCTGACAGAAAAGTAATTTGTAAAGCAATTAAACAACAAATGACTGTACTTAGCTCAAGAGAAGTAGCTTGATACAACTGGATGACAACGCAGCAAACGAAATCTGAGGTAACAGGGAGAGGGGGAATTGTGGGTAAGAGTTTAGCTCGACAGTTTGAAGCTGACGCAAGCTGGGAAAATAGCTGGCTCAGTTCCGAGCTCGGAACCGATACCCATACGTAAGGAATGAACGAGGATTAACAATATCAGATGCATTTTTATTAGGACTCTTGTTATCAGAGGAAAGGAAGTAAAGGTATACAGCACAGTTTCCTGTTGATGGGGTAGTGAAGTCACAATTAGCTATGCACCCATGGCTAGTTTTCACAGATGGTAAGAGTAAGAGTGAATTCCTCCCATGTGAGCTTATGTATCACATCACTGTATTATTGAATAGAATCATCTGTAGGGTCCCGAAAGTGTCAGACTTTCTTGAATGCTGTGACAGTTGGAATGGAAACATAATTCCTTATATATTGATATATCTGCTCACAACAGGAATACTCCAGGCCTCATGCATCCTGAAGTTTTGGAAGTGAATTTCCCATACCAGGTCTGCAGCATCTGTAGTGGCAATGTGAGAGGCTTCTACAGGTTTACAAACAGCATCCCTTGGTTGCATACAATCTGATGAGACCATCAGACCATTTTTTTTTCTGGCCAGCATGAATCAGGGATTACTGGAGCCATTGAATGATGATGCTTTCTCCACAATAATTTTAAATACCTCTGAAGTTTTCTTGTGTATAATTTGTTCAAATGTGTCATTAGTATGGAGGCCTGTGTAAACAAAAGCCTTCAGGAACATCCATATGACAAGGTTGGCTTCTGAACAAAGTCCACACAAACCTTCCCGAAGTGCATAACTTTGTCTTGAGCAGGAACAGTGTGCTCTTTGTATCAAGAGTGCTTAAAAGAATATGTTTGCTGTCTCTAGTACCAAATTTGACTTGGGCAGATTCAGGGAGAACCACAGGATGGATAAATACTGAAAGATAGTTTGCTGCCTTCTTTATCACCTCCTTGTAGGAATCCTGAGTCAGATAATCATCCATTTAAGGGAAAACACAAACTGGGACTAAGCATTAGTTAAATACCATGGTCACAGTGGAGACATCATTGGGGAAGGAGATAAAATTAAAATGTTTCTGGCTAGATTTGAATGTTAGAAACTGTGCTGTGTATGGATGGAGATGTGTAAGCATTCCAGAGGTCCTTGGTAACCAACAGTGCACTGAGTAATGAAACAAAAAGAAGGGCCTGAAGAGTCACCATCTTGAACTTGCTTCCTACATGGACTCGCTCAGACTAGATAACTCTACAGTGGCTTTTCATAAACCATCCTTGTCTGGCAGCAGGAAAAGACTAATATTTTTTTTGTTCTTCTACTAGGATTGTTTCACTCTGTATCTCAACAGTTAGGTAATGATAGGTCCTGTTACATCTACTTGGTCTTGGAGGATGGAAGACATCCTGAAGAAGGGATGAAAAGCAATTAATTTTATTTTTAGCCAGATGAACCCCTCTCTCTCTAACCAATTTGTCCACTGTTATGAGAAGTCAATTCTAACTGAAATGGGAGATCCTCGCACTTAGGATATGTAATGGGGACTTTGGGTGGAAACTTTTTTTATGGACACGCAGTCAGTAGTACCATTTTTGTGAGGGACCTTACTACCTAACTACCTCTGCCAACTATCCAAGCTTGTCTCTCTTCCAACATCCTATTTTTTAAACCAGTCAACCTTAGACTGCTTTATGCAAAATAGCCACTGGTTAGTACAGCAGAGTTAGCTATATGTTTTTATTGGGAGAGTAAAAAAAATGCTTAAATGTGTCTTCCCTTTTTCTTCTAGGTTTTTTAAAAATGCATTTTAAGGAAAAGGGGCCAAAAATACAACTTTTATTGTCTAATGCAGTGTCCAACAAATGCCTTTTGACTTGCTGTGGCTGAATCTTTGAGCCAAGCATATCACTGCCTATACTGTACTGACTCTAAGGCTGCACTTCTGCCACAAGTATACAGCATCATTACCACAAAACTGCATGCTTCACCATGATGGAGGCCATCTAGGCCAGCCTAGAAATGCTACCCATCAAGACAGCGTCAAGTATGTCCTTTGCCATATCTTCTATCTGTCGGATATACCCTTATATTTTTCCACATGGATCTAGCATTTCAGAAACAAATGTTTATGGAAATAGTAATGTAAACATTCCTGCTATAAAGTTTAGTATCCTGTTCTCTTTACCACTGGATGGGGTGCTCTGGCTAGTTTCCAGCTTCAATGCCTTAGCTGTATTATGCTTTTGAGTCATACATGTGATTCATTCACAGGTTTCAAGCACATTTTACCTTGTTTCTTGGGTTGGGTGCTGATGGTTGTGACTCAGGTTCCAGGAACATTGTTTCAAATGTCTTCATATGCCTTGAAAACTACAGGAACTGCTACTGAGCTGGGCTCTTCTATACCTAGGAAGTCTGGGTATCCTTTATGCTATTCAGAATCCTCCTTATACTCTGTCCTGCTAGTGCCATAACCAACTGGAGAGGATATCTGAATACAGTAAGCTGCCCTCATCATGATCAGAACTGGAACAGCCAAGGATGTCAATTCCTTTCCTCTGGCAAAACTGCTCCCAAGGCAGAGTGTTTGGTGACTTAAAAATTAGTTTTTCTTCACACAAACTCTTTTACAAACCACTTACAGTGAAACCTGGCGGGAAAAAGGGTGTGTATCAGCAGTGGGATGGAAAGGACAGCCCTAAAATTAAATATAGTGAGGCCTCCTCACTTTGGCTGGGAGACCTCTGTTGTTGAAAAATAAATGGACTTTGTTACTTCTTGCACTAAATGTTTCAGAATGTTTGTATTTATGGCTAGGTTCTCTAATGACAAAGCTCTTAAAAAACAAACAAGCAAAAAAAAAACCAAACAAAAATAAAAACAAAAAAAATGAAGGGGAGTTGTCTTTCATGGGTACCTGAAGACTATCAACAAGTACCTGGATCTCGCTGTCTGCCACTGACGGGGTTAGGATAGGTAGAGATCAGCTCGGGGTGAACAAAACATCTCACTCAGGATGGCATTCATAGGCATCAGTGGGACTGATGGCATCATTAAGGCTTCATGCACTCTGCCCACTACTTCTAAAGGTATGATTATTTTTGGCTTTTCCAACTTCCTTAGTTGTTGCACTTTTTGGGGAGCATTTAGAAGACAGTTCTCATGCATAGGGAGGAGTGGCTGCCCCCTGTGCTAGTATTTGTTTTTCAACATGGTCCTAAGGTTTTCAGTCTGATAGAACACATTAGTCTAATTAAAAACTGTGCAAGAGGAAAAGGTCCTTGTGAGAAGTTATCTTCCACAGGCACACATATTTATAAAAATTTCTAGGGACAGCACAATGTTTATAACTATCAACTAGCAAGCAATTTTGTAATGCCAGATTAGAAGCAAGAAAACTGTTTCCAATCCAGGCACCTGCCCAGAAGGGACTGACTGACACTTTCAACTAACCACTTTTTTTAGGTAGAAAAGAACTGAATGGTACAGAATGCTCCACTCTTCAGCTACACATCAACTCAACATCCCAGGAAAGAGACAAGATCAACTGTGTAAAAGGAAAGAATTGTGGAACTCTAAGTCAGACAAAAAAGTGCAGATGTCTGCCCACAATCATTTCCCTTGGAAATGATTCTACTGCAGTGCTTACCCATGCAACGAATATCACTCTTTCCTTTCAGAGGGTTTTTTCAAGAAATTTCAAATATTTCTTAGTCAGCTAGAAGAAGCACTTTAAAAGACTTCAGTCTAATTCCAATCTTAAAATTCTGGCAAATACCACAAAACTCGAGATTATACTTAGGCAGTAAACAAAAGAACTACTGGGTGTGGTAACCACTAGTTGCAAAATGTCTACCCAAAACACAGTTGCTAATCATTTCAGGAGGGAACATAATGGTACTTAAAGTCAAAATAGTGACTCCCTTATTTTTCTCATTAATTTTCTATTGTGTAAAAAAAAAAAAAAGCAAATGTAAGTTTATTTGAATAAGCACTGCAGCAGAAAACCTAATATGGCAAAAAGAACGTAGGCGCATGTATGTCACCAAAGAATTTGCACAGAAGTGTTATGCCACTTACTTACAGATGTGCGCAGGTGAGAGACCAGTATTCTGCACAGAAAGAAACACCTTGAAATAAAACATACTTAACTGTACAAATGAAACATAAGGTGGACATATCCAAATGTCAAAATCTACTGTTACAATGGCTTCCTCCAAAGAAGAAACATGGAGAATACAATTCTGTTGATTTTATAGACTGTCATTTTTATTTGTTTCCTTAAACTTGCATTGTGACATGTTTTAATTTATTTAAATGTTTTGAAAGCATATGAATCACTTTGATCTTTCAAACCAAAAAGATATGCATCTGCATGCAAATATAAATAAATACATAATACAAATAATTTACATTCACTTATTCCTTTTTGATTTGTTCAGTATTGGGCACAGCCCACTACAGACTTGACCTGAGGACAAAAACTTCAGAAATAACATTACATTTAATGTAGCATTTTAGCATAACATTACTTTATTTTTAGTATACTTTGGAAAGTCTGCTGCCCACATTGTCTCCAATGCTTGATTTTCTGGCCTCTTGCTCCTCATGCAGTGGTTTCTCTTACCACTGTGCTAATAATTATGCAGGCTTAACCTTGCCTGTGGTAATGACTTTGATCACTATGACATTAAGTACCTTTTCTTTAAGCTCTCCCACTACATCTGCAATTTCACCATTTCAGACAGAATATATTACCAGGCTCATTCAACCTAATGCATCTGCACAAGTTGAGGCATATGCATTATTGTAGTCCATACTTCATGGATCACTCTAAGCCCCAAAGGGGTCAGTGATAAACTATTGAAAAAGGAAAGAAAAAAAAAGGCTCTATAGGGGCACGGGGATCGTTCATGAACTTACAACATGATAGGACACATTGTCTCTGTGACATGACTAAATTATATTATTAGTCATGTAATTTCAAAATAATATTACCATATAAACAAACGCACATTAATGGGCACATGTGCAGGCACACATACAACTGTGTGTGTAACTTATAACAGTCCAAGCTAGAACATGGCAAACACAGAAAAAAACACAACTGAGAACCAGGACAATATATACATCAGGAAGTAAATGACATGGAGTGTATTAATGAAAACATTATTAATTACTCTAGGTTGGGCACCATACAGTTTTTAAAAATATGTAATAATAAAAGTGCTTTTGTCTCTATAACAGACTTCATCAGAACCACTAAAAAGTCAATTCACTACATCAGTACTTTTATAGAAATAATCTGTCATGATAGTGACTAGTAACGATGTGTTAAAGGCATATTTTAATAATCTAACAAAAACAATTCTTTATTCATAAGGACATAAAACATGTATTGTTCATTAATTTCATATACATATAATTAAACTGATGCTGAAAATAAAAAGATAAATAGATGAAATACGTAGTTCATATTTTACAATGACATTATTAATTATTAAAACCAATTAACTGTGTGGATACATTATAAATACGAATTCATATAAAAATGAAAGAAATTCAACTTTAAATAAAAATATTGAAGAATGAACATAATATGTCTTAAATTATATTCTATGAAATGTTTCATAATTTTGTTGAATGCATTTTAAATACTGGTGCATACTCACATTGTCATTTAGACCTGGCCATTTCATTGTGTGAAGTTTAAGTTGCCAAATCAATTTTTATATGCAAGGGTGGATTCCCATGCACCACCCCTAGGATTAATCCTATCTTTTTCTAAAATTCCAAATTCAAATTTGTTAAAATTTTTAAAAACTAAGGAATGCCTATAAAGAGACTTTTTAGAATTACATTTAACAATGTCATAATAATGCTCATACATCGTTTTTTTCAAATATTTTTCTATCTTGCCTATGTAAAAAGCAGGGCATTGGTTACATTTAGCAATGTAAACCACCCCTTGTGTATTACAATTCTCATTTTGTAATTTAATTAAGGTGTTAAAAATGTTCTCAAGAGTTACGTAGGAACCAGAGAAAATATACCCACACTGAAGGCATGCTCCACATTTTCTCTTTTAAAATTTGTTTGTGGTTTGTTTTTCAAATTTAATGGCACTTCAAAAACAAAATTAAGTTGATTGCCTGCTATCCGGTACAACTGCTCATTGCCTCCAAGTAATTTTTTTTTTTACTTGGTTAGAATAGTCACTGAACTGTAATACTAATGGCCTCCAAAAATTACTCTCACCATTTTGACTGCCTGTTCTTTGCACATTTTGAATCTTATCCAGACCTTTGCCTAATCAAAGTTTATATTTAAACCCCCAGTTGTTATACATGTCTTGCAGGGTTTAGAAATGCTCATGGGTATCCCCTTTCTAGAAACATATGTTCTAAGAATCTGTATCTCTTGTTCAAATAAGTTTCTGTTGGAAACCATTCTAGCTAGTCTAACAAGCTGACCTTTTACCAAGCTCTTTATAAGTGACATGGCAAAAATAAGTAGAAGTTAGAAAATGTAGGCTTCCTGTATGTGGAGAATTCAAGGACACAATCGGATTGTGAAATTTTAGTATCTAAATAATAAATATGATTGTTGCTATGTTGGTAAGTGAATTTCAAAAAACTTATAGTGTTGTTCAAATATTTCACACAGCCATTAATAATTTTCTGTTCTCCTTCCCATAAAATAAAGATGTCATCCAGAAATCTCAGATATTATTCATCAGGTTAAGTTATATTGGAACTAAAACCATATTTAGTTTCCCATAAATACATCAGCAAGTTAGCATAAATGGGTGTGCATGCAGAACCCATTGCTACACTCAACCTTTTTTTTGTCTCCTTCAAAATACAAAAAGTTGTTTAGAATAAATTCCATACAATCCAATAATAATGTAACAGTGGATGTCAATTATTCGCATTCCAGAAAGCATTTTCAAATAACTTTTACACGTTCCACTTGAGGTATGCAAGTGAAGAGGTCCACCACATCTATGGTGAGAAAAACTGAAAGTGGACCACTTCATTCTTTTTTAAATCTCCAAAGGAAATTCCAAGAGTCTTTGAATATGTGATGAATTTTGTCTATGCATGCTTTTAATGTCTTATCCATATATAGAGTGTGTTACAGACCCTTGAGCAGCCACTGCTGGCTTAAATGGAGGCTTTAAAAGAAGGAAGAGGAAATGACAGATGACTTTGTGGAATATCTGAACAACACTATGAGATTTTTGAAATTTACTTTCCAACACAACAACAATTAAATTAAAATTTCACTATCAAATAGTGTCCTTGAATCCACCACATACAGGACCTACTTTTTGTAACTGCTACTTACATTACAAGAGTTTTCACTCTGTCACCTATAAAATGAGCTTGATAAAAAGGTCAGGTTGTTAGACTGGCCAGAATGGTTTCCAACGGAAACTTATTTGAAAAAGAGAAACATTTCTTAATTTGATTCTAGAAAAGGGATACCCACAAGTATTTATAAACCCCATTGTATACAAAGTGTGTAACAATTGGGGATTTAAATATAAACCTTTGTTAGGCAAAGGTCTGGATAATATTCCAAATCAGCCAAGAGTAGACAGTCAAAATGGTGGGAATAATTTCCAGAGGGCACTAGTATTACAGTACAGTGACAGCTCTAACCAAGTAAAAAAACATTATTAGGAAGTTTTGGTTAATATTTAGAGGCAATGAACAGCTGCACTTGATAGTGGGTGATCAACCTACTTTATTTTTAAGCTGCCTTTTTAATTTGAAAAATATTTTTGAACAGCAAATTATAACAGTGGAAACACTAAATGTGGAGCATGCTCTTAGTGTGTCTTTATTTTTTTCTGGTTCCTACATAATTCTTGACATTTTTAACATCTTAGTTAAATTATAAAATGGGAACTGTAACACACAAGGGGTTGTTTACATTGCTAAATGTAGCAAATGCCCTGCTTTTTACATAGTCAAGACAGAAAGATCTTTAAAAAATGCATGAGCATTATGACATTCTTAAATGTAATTCTAAAAATGCTCTTTACAGGAACTCCTTGGTTTGTAAATTTGGAATTTTCAAAAAAGATAGGATTAACCCTAGGGGTGGTGCATGAGACTCCACCCTTGTATATAAAATTGATTCGACAACTTAAACTTCACACAATGAAATGGCTAGGTCTTAATGACAATGTAAATATTGCACCAGTATTACAAATGCATTCAGCAAAAGAACAAACATTTCATAGGATTCATAAGACATATGTTCATTTTTCAATATTTTTAATAGTTATATTAATTTAGATTTGAATTTTGCATATTTTTATATGAATTCTTATTTATAACAAACACTCATTTATTTTAATTTCAACATCAGTTTAATTTTATGTATTAATGTGTTTTATGGCTTTTTGAATTGATGGTTAAAGCACAGTTTTAGCTAGATTACTGAAATATGGCTTCAGCAAATTACTAGTCAATCATGTGGCAGGATATTTACTATGCAAGTAGTGAATTGACTTTTGAAGTCTGTTATACAGACAAAAGCGCAATGAATATTACATATTTTTTAAAAACTGTATGGTGCTCACTGTAGTGTAATAAGACATTTTTTTTTATTATTTTCATTGTGGCTTAGTTGGTTTCACTAATGCATTCAATGTTGCTTGCTTTCTGAAGTACAAACTGTCTTGGTTCTCAGTTTTTTTTTTAATGCATTTGCCAAGTTCTAGTTTGGACTGTTACAAGTTACCCACACCACTGTGTGTGTCTGTGCATGCACTCATGAATTTGTGTGTTTATTTATATGGAACTATTATTTATCCTTTGCTGACTGGATTAGTCCCACTGTGCTGCATCTATAGCATCAGACCCACATTTTACTACATGCATTCCAACTTGCACAACAGTATGGAAAGATGGGTGATTCTTGCTTCCAGTGACTCATCACTTTTTCAGGAGTTCCTTCACAAATTTACCATGACACATTATCAAGAAAGTTGACAGTTCATGGCTCCAAAGACAAGGGCTGCTGCTTCATATACTTTCTTCCCAAAGCAGTTGATAATCCTACTTTTCCAGTTACTGGGAAATATGTAGAGTTCTGGAGTAAGGTTAATTTCTAAGTATTCAGGGACATAGTCCAATGTTCTGTCACTGGGTTTTTGTACAGGAATCTGAGAGGACCCTTTACTCTTCGAGTAGGGTAAAGTGGGAGACTGGCAGTCTTTCTCCATTAATGCTGCTTCAAAGGTATTTAACATAGCTTCTGTACTGAATGAATTGCTACAAGCTTAGGGGTGATTTAGCCCCAAAATGTTCCATTATCTCTTCTGGGATGCAGAATTCTCTTAAGTGTGCCAACTTAAGTGTTTTTAAATGAGTGAGACAGTATCCCCCAAATGCGGGTTCCTATTAGATGACCGAAGATGCATTCTATCGAATGTGGCTTGGTCAAACTTAAAACAACAAAAAGGCAAAATAGCGAAGCGGCTTTTAAGCAAATTCTTTCCCAGGGAAATAATTTGCTTGGCCGCTTCCATTACTTTGCCATTTTCGGCACTGTAGTGCGATCTCAGAGTTGGTATATTTAAGTGGGGGGGGGGGCAAAGCCCCCCACTTTATGTATTGTTTCAATTTTTTTTTTTTTTTTTTTTTTTGGGAACAGCGATTTTTTTCCCTTGGAAAAAAATCATTGTTCTGAGCTTTCGAGATTGTAAGCATGGGGTTGATTATTCATCATTTGCTTTTTTAAGTGTTCGATGATATAATATAGACCCCCCCCCCAAAATACCTCTAGGTGAGCTGTGGATCTGTAATCTAGCAATGCCTCTTTCTCTGAATTAGTGCAGCATTGTTTTTTTTTTTTTCTGGGGAGATGGACTTCTCTTTTCCTTTTAACAGAAGGGACCAAGACACAAAACACTGGTAAGGGTCTGGATGCTTGCTTTGTACAAAGATCTAAAAATTCTGAGCCAGCCTGAGCCATCAAGGGACATTTGATGGAAGGTTGAGGGGCATATGCAGTGATGGACAGCTTCTGAGATGCAGTTAATGTCTTAACCTTGACCTTGAGGGTCTTTTTTGGTGACAGTTGTCTGTTTGGTAGTCTTGGGGTGCAGCATCTCTAAGCCCCAACATTCAGACACAGATGTCAATAACACAGAGGGGATACCACCCTCAATTTCCATAATAAACAATCAATGCTATCAGTCAGTCATGGGGGGGGGGGTGATGTCTGACTCAACCAATAGTATTCTTTTCTTCTGTTAAAGAAACATCCATATAGAATTATCACTTATGACACAGGCAATCATACATTTATATAAATGAAAACATCAAACAAACCAGACTGACCTATTTTTAATTGCAAACATTATACATTACTTATAGTCTATCCAGTCACTGTCAAACACTACATAGCTCATTCAAATCCTGTCTTTTTTAAACAATATTCCTCCTCCAAAACATTATTCTGCAAATATTATTCCCACAATTCCCACTTTTTCAATGTAATTTGCTCCTACCATTTTCTACTGATCCTATTTCCAATTGCTTTATCTCTGTCACTATATTCACTACTTCTAGTACAGTTGGTTTAGACTTTGATTTCCATTTTGTAGTAACTGCTTTTTTGGCAGACAGCATAATTAGACTCAGAAAGGACTTACTATCTAGGCAATTCCAATTCTGTATCATAGCTCAAAAAATCATTACCTTAGTTACACCAATTTGCTGACCAAGTATTTCTGATAGTAGTCTAAGGTGGAATTTTTAAAGTCTGCCTTCTCATTACACTCCAAAAAAAATATGTTCTCAATTACTTCTTTCTCCCAATTCCTAACTTGAAGAATAATTCTTTGGAGTCTGCTTGAGATATAAAACTACCTATGTAAACACTTCCCCTTAGTTTCTTTGTGAATTGCTTATCTGATCTCTCTTACCAATCATTTCTAACCTCCTTTAATTGATTGTTATAGGTATCACGCTATATTTTATATGCTCTACTATCACTTTTTCATCAGCAGCTTCTAAAAACTCTACCAGTGCTGGTCTTTTTCTTAGAATCCCCCCATTTCTTATTCTTTTCCAATACTGTGATATCAATCCTTGATAGGGCAGGCAATCTCTAGCCTGCATTTCAAATAAATTCTTGGTCTCTTCCAATTCTATTACTTTTCCCTCTCTAATTATTTGTTCAGAGTACCTTGGCTTCTCTGCCAGTTTTCTCCAATAAATTACAGCCTCCTCATGTCTATTGTCTGTATCTCAAATTCCAGTCATCCCTATCCACAGAATCTCCTTTCTCCATTCCCATGTTGGCTTAGTTCTTGGAATACTTTCTGCTACTTTATGAACATAATATTCTGTATGGTTATTGTTATTCTCCTTAAGGATCTGCATCCAAAATCCCAGTCTCTCCTTGTTTATAGGTTCATAGGTGTATACTAGGCTAATGGCCCTGGGGCCTTTACAAGCCTAGCCATAGGATTACCCCGACATAGTGCCACCCGACCTTAGTTCTCAGTGCCTCTGTTGAGTAGAGCTGCTGGAGTTATCCCAAGGGTGAATTTTCTATTTCCCATCCACTCATCAAAATTTCTCTTGAAGAGGGTCAGTGAGGTGCTCTGCTTGGCATGTATGGGAAGTCTATTCCATAGCATGGGCAGTCTCTGTGTTATGAACCTGTCCCTCCAGTATGTTCTGTTTACTGTGGTAATGAATTTGAAGTCTCTGGAGTGTGTGGTGCAGAGGGATTTCTTTAAATGCTGCATTTCTAACAAGAGTTGGGTCAGCCATGGCTTTTTAAGTCAAGCAGAGATTGCCTCTAAGTAGGCGATATGAGAGAGAGATTACTTTGAGTTTTTTTAGTCTGTCCATATAGGGACAAGTGTTTACGGCTTAGAATTCTCTTTGTGAGGTACTTTTGCGGTATCTCCAGTTGATGCAGGTGTCTAGCGAGGTACAGGCCAAATGGGGCATTGTACTCAATGATTGGCCTGATGAGAGAAGAGTAGAGGGAGACGATGACCTCTTTCTTCCTGGATGCAAAACCCTTAGTAATGAGATGTGCCAGATAGAAGGACTTTCTGACCATAGTGGCAATGTGGTGATCAAAAGAGAAGTTGCTGTCAACCTGTGTCCCCAGATCTCTTATAACGCCTTCTGCGTTCAGTGGACTACCATCAATGTGGTAATTCATGGGAACCATTTTTTTTCCCAAAGGGGATGATGGCACATATTTTGGCATTGAGCTTAAGGCCATGGTTCTGACACCAGTTGGTCTCAGTGAGGCAATTCTGAAGGATGTCAACATCACATGGGGAGTTAATAATAGCTCCCAACTTGCAATCATATGTGAACTTTGTAGGCAGAGTCCCTTCGTGTTGGCCTGTCCTTCAAGGAAGTAGATACCAAACAGGAGAAGACCCAGAACCAAACCCTGTGGTACCCCACTCGTGACAAGTCATCAGTCTGACTTGGAGTCAGCTACTTTCATACTGTCCAATACTACTTCCTCGAAATTCTTTTATTAGATACAAATTTCAATGTGAACTCAATCAAGCGCTTTCGCCTGAAACACTGTCAGGCTTTTTCATCTTGAAAAAGCCTGACAGTGTTTCAGGCGAAAGCGCTTGATTGAGTTCACGTTGAAATTTGTATCTAATAAAAGAATTTTGAGGAAGTACTATTGGATTATTTGGTCTTTACCTGTCTACCTTGCTTTTTTGTGGCTTTTGGGACTTAGTTCGTGTTTTTACTTTCATACTGTGAGTTCTGTGTGCCAGTTTGCAACCCACCAAGTGATATAGGGGTTGATGCCTAGCTTAGTCAGTTTTTCTATGATTCCTGAGTGAGGAGTGGTATCAAAAGCCTTGGCCAGATCAAGGTAGGCTGTATGAACCACCTTGCCTTCATCCACAGCTCTGGTGACTGACTCAAAGAAGTCAACCAAGTTGAGCAGGCATGATCTAACCTTCACAAAACCAAACTGTGTGGGATCCAGAGTTTGGAGATTCCCTATATCCTGTTTCATGATCATCATCTCTTGACTTTGAATTATAGCATTCTGCTTGTGTTATCTATAGGAGCCATAACAGGGTCAGGACAGCAAAGCTATCTCCGTGGAAGTGATACCCTTTGACTATGAGAACCTCTAACTGGCTGGCTAGTTCTGTGATCTCTCTCCCCTTTTTTTCGTTTTCAAATTTCTTTTTTGTAAGATGAGTCTGTTGCTGCACCTCTGCACTTAAAAGTGGACATTTTAACAAGGGCTACTAGTCACTTTTTTATCCTAATATGCTTGCAGTTTGAGCTCTCTTTTTCTTATTGCCTTATGATGGTGAACTGTGAAAATGCTAAGGTTCAATGTCATGTTCTGAATCAAGGCAGTATAACCACTAATTATGGTAATTCCAATGGAGGATCTGCTTTCCACAAGCAAAATTACTGTCTTTCACTGCGGAAGACATAACACACAAGCCCCATCTGTTGCAATGCTAACAACAGTATCTTAATCCAAAAGCACTTATCACTGCTAATAAAACTACAAGGAAATGCTTCCAATGGAATACTTACCTGCTTAACTTGATGTGTCTTCTGCCATACGACAGTCTGATACCAAACTGGTAAACACTCTTTTCTTGAAATGATATGTTCATCAGCCAATGGCAATAAACAAATGCAGATGGCACTGGCAGAAAATACCACCGTTATACATAGAAGCACTGATATGTCAAGGAACAGTGGCATCTGACTGGTATGTGGGGAGGTTGCTCAGGTCTGAGAAGTCAGGCTAACTGTCAAACTCAGCCTGTGCCATAGACCTCTTTGCTCAGGACATCAACAATGAAGCACACAAAGAATACATAAAAATAAACCAGCATACTTGATAGCTGCAGTCTGTACATGTTGCATTTTTATTTACTGTACACATTATCTATAGTCTACTGTGCAGTGATGTGTGCCAAATTAATAATTCCACACAACAAAACCATCACGTTGACAGAAAGAAATCACATTTTGTAAATGCTGATGAACTCTACTCTCACAAGAAGTTTTACCAATTTAACAATTGTTAAAATGATTCACTATGCAATCCCTTGTTGAAGGAATATATTCTGAATAATGCTGGACTTGAAAATGACTACAGAATGCCACCAAGTATATGCCAAAATACTGAAGAATTTGACAATGAAACTCCAGAAGTGGGCTAAGGGAATAGTAACACTAAGAATGAGATAACAGGTTAAGTCTGAGTGTCTGAATTGAGGCTTGCTAATATCAATTTTAAAAACTCAGTGGATGGCAAAAAGGAGGCAAACATTCTTACTTCAGAGTACCAGCAACTCCAGAGTAAGAATATAAGTAGGGTATATAGGTGAAGATGCCTGTGAAAAACAGTTGATGATGTGTTATTTTCAAGACTTTTGTAAGAATGTGTTTGGAATAATAGAATTTCAGCTGTTGGATTTTGGTATCATTCTACACCACCACCAAATGTGTCTTGTTCAAATGGAGCCATCACATGTAACCAGTTAAATTTCATATCAATATGATGAAGGTTTGTCCAGTCTGCCAAGGGATGCTAGCTTTTTCTCGCTCTTATAATCTGTTACTTAGATGTCAGTCTCCAGTATTATGCCATTTTCTAACACCACGGCATCTACATATGCTCTGAACTTTGCTAAATGCCTCCTGCTTCAGAGCAGTCTTTTTCAATGCTTACAAACCTTTGTACAAGAACTGCTGAAACTGTGTTGTGAGATATGCAGCACACTATCTCAGATAATCTGTTGTACCACATTTATAGAATATAGCTATTCCCACTGCAGATGTCTAAAATCAGCACCAGATTTTTCAGATCAGTCAAATAATTGTTACTGATGTTATCTCAAGGCCCAAACTGGTATGCAAAAGAGGTACTGCAAGCACATATCTACCAGTTCTTTGCATCAGAGCAGTTAATTCTTAGCTGTCAGGAAAAACTGTATCTGGCTTTTACATGAAGGTCCTATTACATTATAGAACCTACCACACAATGTAAGGCTTCAGAAAAACAAATGAGAATAAAAGATCTGTTAACATTATGATCTACTCCAAAAGGCTCACTTGAAAACCCAAAGTTATGATGACAGTCTCAAGCAGCTTTTCTATCTTGCCTCAAAAATACTTCTTGAAGTAAATACCTTGTACAAAACAGCATTCTGTAGAACATACAAGAAAGAGCACATGGCACAAAACACGACTACGTATCTGCTTGGGTTAAAATACCTTACAGTCTAGCTCTGTAAAGGAAGCCCTGCCACTTGAATCATATCACATTTTAAAGATTGCCCAAGTTGTAGAAACAAAGATAACAGCCATAGCACTAAAAAAGTGAGTCTTTACTACATCTGTTAAAGTTATATCACTTTAGTAGTGTATGCAAATCCAATTCTTCATCCAGAAAACTTAGCCTTGCTTCTCCCTTTACCCTGCTCAAAAGAGATAAAAGCACTACTGTTCATTATAAAATACCTCAACCATTTCAAGTAGAAAATAAAGTGTATGTGGTTATTAAAAGAATGCAAGACTTACTTAGATTTTTTGGGGGAGGAGGTCAGATTCAGTACAGACAACATGAATCAGTGAGCTACAATCAGAAAGTAAAATTATATTCAAAATAAATCCAGATTAAGTCTTGGAATTGCCTGTCTTTGTAATAAATAAGTAAGGAAGTTAAGCAACAGAGTTTACCGACTAGCACACATGCCGTCACCACATTTGCTGATATGCAAGGAGTCTGCCTTATATCTATACCTGCAAGCCCTTATTTCTAATAACACAATGAATCTCTTCACCTCCCACCTTGACTATTAAACAGAAAGACAATAAGACATGTGCAGGTAATTCGGTTAACACATGAAACCAAATCCATAATGAATACTAGAGATAAAGCTTGGACATATTGGAAGAAGTATCCTACCCAACAAAAGCTTCAAGCCTACAAAAGAGAGTATAGCAAGTCCAAATACCTCATGTATCTCAATAGAAAACAATACTATCCGCACCTTTAAAGTACTTGTCCAAATAATAGTAAATGTTCTGGGACTCTGTAAATAGACTACTCAAATCAAGTAAAATCTCTCAGAAATGTTCTACATTCAAATGACTATAATTATAGAGAAGCCTGTTAGCTAAACTCACATTTCATTAATGCTACTACTGCTCTCATACAACAAAACACTCATAAGGTATTTTGGTCTCTGACATCCTGCAATTCGGCAAAATTTGTCTTACACAAGTAGCAAAAGATTATATAACAAACTTACTTAAAAAAATTAAACCTACCTCCTTAGCACCAGATAACCTTCCATCAGATTACTTACACGTCTGCTAACATCACTGCATATCCCACCTGAAAATTAATAAACCGATCCAACAAGGTAATGCACATCCCAGCACACCTCTACATAAGGGTAGAACATCAACAGGACTGTCAAAAACATGAGAACTGAAGAACTACAAAATGGGTAGCAACCACTAGATAAAACAGCAGCAGACAGTAAAATCCACATCAATTTATTGAAATAACTGTAGCGCTTCTGCAAACAACTGCCGTCAAGTAGTAAAAACCACAAAACCACACCACACCTTATATATTATTAATTAGAGCACCATACAAATCAATCAATTAATTAAACAAGGATAAAACAAATGCTCCATACGTAAGCCTCCAATAAAACGCCAATGTTATAACCCAGAAAATAGGAGGCTATGACGGCTGAGACCACAAAAGTTCATGCATCTAAACAGTCAGTCACAAGCATATATAAGGCAAATGTCACTTAAATCCACCAAAGGTATCGAAAAATCAGCTTTCAAAGACTCAATTTAAAGATGTTTTAAATCCTTTAATACATATAGGCAAGCGCTTTCACCATAAAAGGCTTCCTCAGGCCATTAACAAAACAAAAAGGGGAGTCATATTTATAGTAATTAATTCATGACCTCACTTCCTTCATTAATAATAACAGATTAAAATCACTTTAAACATTTTATAAATCTATCAAACATTCACAATACACAAATATTAAACAAAACAAATAAAACTTTAAATACCTATTTGATATATAAAAACCTATATAAAAACTAGGGTATATCTAACAGTTTATTCATTTCCTAAGTCTTTTTCCTTTTAAAATTGGCCTAATAGGGACTCTATCGTTCAAACCTGGTGGAACATCTGCTCTCAACCTGATTATCCGTTTTGTTTCATTCTGTTCCATTTTATTTCATACATCACCTCTTCTAACAGAAGGTGAATAGATTTGAATAACCAAAAATTTAAAGTGGTGCTCTATAGATGTCTCAAGTATATGCTTGGATAAAGCATTTTTATCAGATTTTATTTTAATACTATATAAATGCTCCCTCACTCTATCTCTTAAACGTCTGTCGGTTTTGCCCACATAAAATGCAGGGCATGCACCACAGGTTGCCAGGTAAACTACATGTTGAGAATTGCAGTTAGCTGAAGGAGAAAATCTATATTGTACATGACTTACAGGGTGTGTATAAGATGCTGAAGCACTGATATACGAACAAAAAGTACATTTCTGACATGGTCTGGTGGTATTATAACTATATTTATCTTTACCAAGAGTACGTGATTCAATGCGTCCATAATGAGAAGTTATGTACCTACCATAACGTTCCATGTTAGTTGTCTTCTTCTCGCCTTTTCTTGCTGGATGGGTTCGGAGTTGATCCTCGGCTCCGACTCGTCCAATACTAAAGCTCGAGAGCTATTTTTACTGGCTCAAGGCTCCCCTATATCCCACAATGCTAGGCGGCAAATACCCAGATCTCGTTTGATAGCTGAAAGTATAGCAGTGCTGGTCTCCTAGAGACAGAGAAAAAAGAAATCCACCTCTATAGAAACTACCTGTAGAACTATCAAACAGGGGCAATAGAGGTGGCTGACGCTGTGGAAGATAAAAGATCCTAAGGATCCTCTCCGTTTGTCCAGGCTAGGGGGATGGAGGGTGGGATGCAAGAAAGAAGGCGAGAAGAAGACAGCTAACATGGAACGTTATGGTAGGTACATAACTTCTCAATGTTAAGTTGTCAATCTCGCCTTCATTCTTGCTGGATGGGACCGCGTCCCTAGCACCCTTATCCTGGGTGGCTCATCGGAACAGACTCTTGAGTACGGTGGAACCAAAGTTAGCCCGGTTTCTGGAGGCCATATCTAATTTATAATGTGAGATAAAGGTATGAGGAGAAGCCCATGTAGCTGCTTGACAGATGGAATCTATGGGCAGTCTGTCTTGAAATGCTACAGACGTAGCTAACGCCCTGGTTGAATGAGCTCTAGGTCATGATGGTAGCTTTTGGTTCATAAATGAAGGAAATTACAGAGGCCAGCCATCTCGAAAGGGACACTTTGGAAACTGGAAGGCCCATCTTGCCTTCCGCATAAGATAGGAATAGCTGGTTAGACTTCCTAAACTGTTTTGTCCTATCCAAATAATAACGAAGCTGGCGATGAACATCTAGGAAATGTAACTTTTGTTCTGCCTTGTTGGAATAATTAGGGAAGAAAACTGGAAGGTCGATTGTCTGATTCAGATTCGCCTCAGAAGAAACCTTGGGTAAAAAGGAAGGGTTGGTCCGAAGGGACACCCTGTCTTTGTGGAAAACTAAGTATGGAGGACAACTGCAAAGAGCATGAAGTTCAGATACCCATCTAGCTGATGTTATGGCTACTAGAAAAAGGGTTTTCCATGAAAGCAATTTCAGAGAGCAGGAAGCGGCCGGTTCGAAGGGGGGGAGAATCAAGGAGGCTAGAACCAAATTTAAGTCCCACTGAGGTGGGGGGTCTCTAATTGGGGGCTTGAGCAAAAAGATACCTTTTAGAAAGGCTTTGCAAAGTTTGTGGGACATGATGCTGGAGTCTGAAAAGCCTACATGGAAATTAGATATAGCCGCCAATTGGACTCTGATAGTAGACGAAGAAGAACCTGAGTGAAAAAGTTCTGCCAGGAAGTCTAGTATAGACTGGTTAGGTGCAGTGAAAGGGTCTATGTTATTAGTTGCTGCCCAGAAGAAAAAATGTTTCCACTTGCTATTGTAAATCCTTCTTGTAGAAGACTTGTGGGAGGCTATAAGGATGTTACGGACCGAATGGGAAATTAAAGAAAGCCTGGCTAGGGTAGGAAGCGGAGCAACCAAGCTGTGAGGTTGAGAGATGGGAGAGAGTGGTGCAGCTGACCCGATTGATGAGTCAAAAGATCTGGCACTGGATCCAGATGCCAAGGCTGCTCCAACAGAAACCGGTGAAGGAACGGAAATCATATCTGACGAGGCCAGTAAGGGGCAATGAGGATCATGTCGATTCTCAATGTGGTAGCTTTCTGAATTACTTGAGAGATCAGTGGAAAGGGGGGAAAGGCATACAAAAGTCCCGGGGCCAATCGTGGACTAGAGCGTCCCTGGCGGGTTGACCTGGTAGGGGAAAGAGGGTGAAGAAATCGTGACACTTGTTGTTTAGGGGAGTAGCAAAAAGATCGCAGCAAGGCCGGCCCCATTTCTGAAAAATTTCTTCCAGCACTGACTGAGAGACCACTCGTATGGTATGAGTATGGCCCTGCTCAACTTGTCCGCTATCACGTTGGACTTTCCGGGGATGTGCGTTGCTATCAGAAACCGCTGAGATGAGATCGCCCACTGCCAAAGTCTGAGTGCCTCACGACATAAGGGATAAGACTTAGTTCTGCCCTGTTTGTTGATGTACCATACTACAGACATATTGTCTATCTGAATTGCAATAGTCCCGGTGGGAAGAGCGTGCTGAAGGGCTTGCAACGCTAAAAGTACTGCTCTCATCTCCAGGACATTTATGTGCAAATGGCTTTCAAAAGGTTGCCATGTGCCCTGGACCGTCCTGCCCTGACAATGCCCCCCCACCCGATCAGGGAGGCGTCCGTTGTCACTGTGGCAACTGGGGGGGGGACGAATGATCTGCCCTGAAGAACTTGAGGGGAGGTCATCCACCAAGATAGATGCTTCTTGCATGATTGGGTCAGCAGAATACTGTGAGACATTGGGAGCTGTTGGAAGGACCACTGAGAAAACAGCATCCACTGGAGGATCCACATGTGAAAGCGGGCTAGGGGAAGAAGTGTAATGGCAGCTGCCATGAGACCTAAAACCTTCAACACAAACCTGGCTTTGATCCTGTCGCATTGAAGAAGAATGTGAACATGTTTGCGGATATCTGATACTCTTTGCTCTGTTAGTTTCACGGAAAGATGAATTGTGTCTAAGGTGGCGCTTATAACGGTAATAGCCTGACAAGGCAACAAGGCAGATTTTTCAAAATTTATGGAAATGCCTAGAGCTTGACAAGTATGAATGGTGTAGTCTCTGGATATGAGAAGTTGACGCCTGGTGGTAGCGGTAAGGAGCCAGTCGTCTAAATATGGAAACACCTGGAATCCTTGTCGTCTCAGATGAGCCGTGATCACTGCCATGCATTTGGTGAACACTCAGGGGGGCTGTAGTGAGACCAAAGGGCAGGGCTCTGAACTGATAGTGACTGGCTCCCAGCCAGAAGTGGAGGGACCTTCTGGAGCGTCTGTGCATCTTGATATGATAGTACGCATCCTGAAGGTCTATTGAGCACATCCAATTGTCCTGACCCCAGAATGGTAGAATGGACTGAAGCGTGACCATCTGGAATTTTGTTTTGTTTACAGACTTGTTTAGTCTGCTGAGATTCAATATTGGTCTCCAGTCCCCTGTCTTTTTTTGGAACCAAAAAAAATTTGGAGTACATTCCGGATCCCTGCTGGTCTGCCGGGACTGGCTAGATAGCTCTTTTTGACAGCAGCTTTGATATTTCTAGCGCTGCTTGTTCCCTTAGACTGGGTGGAATGTCTGGAAGGGGCCCTTTTGGTTGAGATGGGATGTGGACAAAGGGAATTTTGTAACCCTCGGATATAATCGACTGTACCCATTTGTCTTGAGTGAGAGAAAGCCAGGCTTCTGGATACAGTGATAATCTTCCCCCGACTGCCTCTGAAGGTGGACAGTCGGGCAGCTTCTCAGGGATGCTGAAAAGGTTTGTCAGAGAAAGTCCCTCTGCTACCTTGATTTTGTGGACCCCCCCCTGCCCCTACGGCGGCGTCTATTGTTGTTCCCCCCTCTGCCTCTAGAGGGGAACTGACTCCGTGCATCAGGCGAGACTCCCAGTGATTTGCAGAACCACATTCCCCCCCCCTTCTGACCCTTGGGATACGGTCTAGAAGGGGTAGAAAACTGGACTCCCACGGCAGAGAGAGTCTTGCCATCCTGTTCGCACCTAGTCAACGTGTCCTTCACCTGAGGTCCAAACAACACTGTACCATCAAAAGGGGAATTGGTGAAGGACGCCTTGAAAGGGTCCACAAAGTTACAAAGCCGCATCCAGGCATGATGTCGCAAAGCTACACCTGAGCCAGTGGCCCTACTTGCCCCATCGGCCGCATAGGAAAGAAGCCGCATGGAGGAGTTCACGATTGAATTTAGGGTTGCCAACTGGGATTTCATTTTGTCACAAAACCCCTCAGTTGTTGGATCCTGCAAAGCATCACCCATTTCCTTGAGCGTATCTCTCTGAAGACGGGTGAAGTGACACAAGTAGTTCAGCGAACGCATAGCAAAGGTCACTGAGGAGAACATCCGCTTACCGTACCTATCCATAGTCCTAGATTCCTTATTAGGAGGATGGATAGGTACCGAAGGATCGGCTAATTCCTTCTTAGTCGCTGAGGCCACCACCATAGCATCAACAGAGATGCCCTTGGATAAGAATTCTTTGTCCTTAGGAGCTGTAGAAAACTTGGACAGCCTTTGTGAGGTAGGTTCCACCGTATCAGGGGCTGTCCACGCCTTCCTTGCCACCACTTCCATGAAGGGGTCAAAGGGAGGAGATACCCAGGAGGTGGAAGGGTGAGAGCCAAAAGCGTCAAGGTAGACCAACTCGTCCTCTGAAGGGATAAGGGTGGACCAGTTCCCCCTCTGTCTAAGGACCTCAAGGATGTCTGAAAAGGAGACATCCTCAGAGTTGGACCGTGGGGACCCTTCCGACCCATCCAAGTCGGTATCCGAGGTGATAGACTCGGGGGAGTCAATATGCTTCCTCTTGCATTGTTTCTTCTGAGGGGGTTCCCCTGAGGATCAGGAGAAGCCTCGGAAGAGGAGGATATTCCCAGGGGGAAACTTGAGACGTTGGCTCTCTATGGTCTGGGACAAGAGGGTGGGTGGAGACTATCGCAGGCACTGTACAGGGAGGAGCTGAGGGAGCCGACCGTAGAGCAGACACCGGGTCTAGCACGCTCCGCATGACCTCGAAGGCGCCTCGATCAGGCAGGGCCAAAGATCCCCGGTCCGAAGAGATGAGGACTCCTCCCGGCACTGAAAGGGATGGCTCCGAGGCCGATGTCGGGGCCGAGCTCACCAGCGCCGAAGCTCCGAGAGGGAGAACGGGCTCGGACAAGGGTCCGATGCCATTCGCCCCCTCAGAGCTGACGAGGGAAGCCCGGCACCCAGATCCCTCCAAGGAAGAGATTGGAGCCGACGACGGAGCCGAAAGTGGAAGTATCGGCTCCGATGCACAGACAGTCACGGCTCCCAGAAGCTCCGGCTTCGAACTCATAGGAATCGGAGGAGGAACTGAGGAAGAGATGGGTATAGCCACTGACCGTTGGGTACGGCTATGCAGTATTTGGGCCAGTGCCTGGGACTTGAGAAGTCTGCTCACCACCCTCTCTAAGTTGTGGTCGGACAGTCTGGAGGACCAAGAGGAGTGGGACCTATGGCTCCTCTCTGATAAGAGTGGAGATCCCGGGGCCGAGTGGATAGAGACAATGGATGGGGATCTCGACCTCTTCCTAGTAGATGGCTCCGACAAAACTATCGGAGCTGTCTGAGTCTCGGACCTCTCGGCTCCAGCCGGAGCCGAGGTAACAGTTTTACTCTTCGAAACATCGGCTCCAGACAGTTGATGTCGAAGCAGCCTTAGAGCCACCAGCAGATGGCTCCAAAGCTGGAGCCGACGCCTTGGAAGGCTTGGAAGGTTTTCCTGATGCGGTCTGAGTCACGGAGCCTTCAGGCTTTAATAAGCCTCGAAGTATAAGTTTATTTTTGCGTTCCTGCAGGACTCTTGGACTGAAAGCGTGGCAGACAGAACAAGAGTCCTGCAGGTGCAAAGGTCCCAGGCAATATATACAAGAAGTGTGACTGTCTGTCAGAGACATTTTCTGACAGCACGAGTCACACTTCTTGAAGCCTGAGACCTTGGAGTCTTTAGATATCCTAAAGTGCTGTAAGACAAAAGAAAGGGGAAAAATAAGCCAATCTCTCACACAATAAGGTATGACTAAGGGGAAGTGAGAAGGGCCCGAAGGCCTAAGAAAATGAACAGGGGATAAACGGGAAAAACAATTGGGGGAACCCGAATGAAACTAGGAATAGATAACTAAATAAACTGTTGTGAGAAACTATCCTAAGAAAAATAAGGGGATTTTAAAGTTTAACAACTATAAAAAGTCACTAACCTGCAGAGCCGGTAGAAACAAACACCTCGCAGCTAAAGCGGCAAACGAGATCTGGGTATTTACTGCCTAGCATTGTGGGATATAGGGGAGCCTCGAGCCGGTAAAAATAGCTCTCGAGCTTTAGTATTAGCCGAGTCGGAGCAGAGGATCAGCTCCGAACCCATCCAGCAAGAATGAAGGCGAGATTGACAACTTAACATCTGCTTTTTTGTTTTGTTAATGGCCTGAGGAAGCCTTTTATGGTGAAAACGCTTGCGTATATGTATTAAAGGATTTAAAACATCTTTAAATTGAGTCTTTGAAAGCTGATTTTTCGATAACTTTTGTGGTCTCAGCCTTCATAGCCTCCTATTTTCTGGGTTATAATTAATTAAACAAATTAAATTAAAAATTTCCAATTGCAATCTATATTCAAACTTGTGTGTGTGTGTGTGTGGGGGGGGGTCAGTGTTCTATACTTAAGAATAAAAACAGTTTCTTTACAAAGTAACCTTCTTTTTATGTCTAAACATTCATCATGTAAAATAATCTAAAATAGTACCTCTCAGGGCTTCAGGATTACTCCCATGACAACATTAAAAATGCATAGCCAATGGACTTGTAACTTTTGCATTCATAATACCCCTGACATATTCCTTTAGTCTGACTTTAAAAAGTCTTTTACTCTCTTCTATATAAAACTGACCACAGGGACATTTCAGGGCATAAATAATACCCTCTGAAGTACAACAGAATTTCTCACTTGGCTAAAAGAAAGACCACTGACTTTACCAAAACTTCTAATAACATACTTAAACTAGAACATCCCTCACACTGAAATGTACCCTCCATTATAGGGCCCCTATATAAATTGTCCAACGGTTTATTGAATTTGCTATGTAAAATAATATACTTAATACTCCTATCCCTTTTATACGAAACCAAATGAGTTGTAAATAAACTATTAGCAAACTCCTTAAATTTAAATAAAAAATTCCAAAAATACTTAATAACTTGATCACTAAAACGTCACAGGTAGTAACTACATACATTTTACTACAAGCATTCCCCCCTCCCCTTTTATATTTATTATATTCAGGTCTCACCCTACCATTACTATATATTTGTGTCTCACATTTTAATCTTTCCAATGAATTCATAATAACCTTTATCATAACCCCTATATAAAAACACATTTACAGTTTTATCAGTTTCTACTTTTAATTAATTTTTATCATTACATAATCTATAAATATGCAACATTTTACCATAGGGGAGTGCTTTATGAAAGTGGGGAGAGTGACAACTCCATCCATGTGAAAAATGGTTACTATCTTCACATTTCCAGTGGACTGTAGTTCTTATTCTGCCATTGGATAAACCTTGCAATGGGACATCTAGAAACACTATTGATTCACCATATTGAAGTCCATCAAACTTTAAATGAAATCCATTATTATCTATATTTTGGACAAAAGATTGTACTAACTCAAAACCACCTCTACACAAAGAATCATCAATAAACCTATAATATTTAACCACAAATTTCTGCACAAACTCCTTTTTATGCAAATATTCTACCTCAAATAACCCCCCATGGCTGTTCCTTGTAGTTTTTGATAAATACTATCATCAAAACAAAAATATTTATAAGTTAAACAACAATGTATCAACTCTATTATTTAATTACTAACAGGACTATCTCCAAAGTGAACTCTTAGAGCCTAAATACCAAATTTATGATGAATACTGGTATACAAGTGTTTGACATCAATGGATATCAAATACATGTCACTGGTGCAGTTTAATTCAATGATCTTATCAAGAAAATCAAATACATCTTTTATAAAAGAGGGTAATTTTTTTAACACAGGGTAACAAATAATTATGTGAAAACAACATTGTGTTATAAAAAATAATTACAGGAAGAAACTACGGGTCTTCCAGGAGGGTTTCTTACATCTTTATGAATTTTGGGAAGATAATTAAAAAAATAAATAAATAGTACCTTCATCACTACAAAATTTCTTCTCAATATTACTCAAGAGACGTAACCCAACCTGTAACCTTTATTTAACAAATCTTGAAATTCCCTCTTAGCATTCTATAATCAGCTAACACTTTCTATAAATATCTTTATTGTTAAGATACTCATAACACATTTTACGATATTGTGTGTAATACATCACAACAATTTTGTTCCCTTTATCAGAGGGCTTAAAAATTAATTCCTTCTGTTTACCCACATCCTGCAAAACCTTCCAGTCATATATGGTCAAATTATATTTAATTAAATGTTTATTCTTAATAAAATAAAAAAATGCTATTTCAACAACAAAATTTATCATGGCAGCAAACTGTTATACTCCCTCATGTGTAAAAGGAGGCATATAATTACCCTTGCAAACTATCTCGCTGGTGTCTCGTTGACAACAGGAATTACATTCAAAATGATCATCCTTCTCCAAAATACAAGTAAAAAAACTATCAACTGAACTCTCAGTCCACTCCTCAGATATATTCACATCATTATTGTCCATCACATTATTGTTAGGATGACAGAAAAAATAATTCATAAGGTGAAGTTTTCTACTTAACCTAAAAATATCAGCCTTTAATAAATGCTATCACGACAAAACAGTTGAGATAAACTTCAAGCTGCAACCTAAAACAGCCATTTGAACATCACTTAAAACACAGCCAGATAAACTGATTACTAACCTAGTATCACAAACATCATTTAACCCATTGCCCCTGCCAGAATCAAATTCATACATTAGTGCTATTTAGTCCTTTTGTTACAGTGCTGAAATTGTCCTTTACTGGCACTCTGTCCAATCTGCTCATTCTGTATTCCATCTCTATGCCTGTCCTGGTCCATCAGTCACTTCCCGTTCTGAACAGAGGTCTCTAAAATAATGTGGTTGTTGAGCTGGAGGTAAAGCACTAGCCCAATCGGTCGAACATGCTGTAGCTTCAGATGAAGCCTGTGATGTTTCTCTTTGGCCTCGGTTCACTTCCTGGTCTTGGAAACGTACACCCTGCTGATATCTCTTCTTATTGGTTCTCTATAAAAACACCTTTCCACTGTTGTAATCATAGATATCATGCTGCCATTTTAATTTCTTTTTTTGTGTCAAGTTCTTCTCTAATCCAGATAACTTTTCACCTATTTCTCCCAACTGTTGTTCAAGTCGGGAGACATTTAACTGAAACTTGAGAGCAAGACAAACAGATGAAATTTATTTTTTAAGCCGGCGCTGTTTAAATAAATCTCTCTCAGTAAGAATATTAATTCACTCAGTTGAACAACAATGGGCTGCAGCCACCCATCTGGTTTGAAATTTTCTGTCCTCCTCATCACTCTTGCAGAATGGAGTAGGGGGATTTTTAAATGCCCTCAACCTCCTAGGAGTAACATCTAATTCCAAATACCTTTGCAGGCTTAAAAGATTAAGATGTACAGCAGTTTTTTCACCATCAGACATTCTAATTTCTCAGTCAGTTCAAACAGTTCAGGAGAATAAAATTTGGCATACTCACTAACAAAATTAAATGGGCTGGCAATTATTTTATTATAACCCTCCTCCAAAAAAATTTCCCAAAAAATGGGTAGCTCCTCACAACCAAATGCACCATTTCCACAGTTCAATATATGCTCCCTGTAGAAATAACATATTGTTCCATACTTTTTTGAGTAGGGTCAATACCTTCATCATGAAATATCCCCGGTAAATGTGTAGATGGATCACTGGCCATAAATAAATGAAATGAAGAATTACAAAATGAGTAGTAACCACTGAATAAAACAACAAAAGCCAGTAAAATCCACAGCAATTTATTGAAATAACTCTAGCGCTTCGGCAAACAACTGCCTTCAAGGAGTAAAACCACAAAATCACACACTTTTTATATCATTAATTAGAGCACCCTACAAATCAATCAATTAAACAAACAGCCTACTCAAATCAGGTAAAATCTCTCAGAAATGTTCCACATTCAAATTACTAGAACTACAGAGTAGCCTGTTACCTAAACTCACATTTCATTAATGCTGCTACTGCTCTCATACAGCAACATAACTCACAAAATATTCTGGTCTCTGGCAACTTTTGCCTTACACAAGTAGCACAAGATTATATAAAAAACTTATTTAAAATAAAAAAAACTTAAACATCACTGCATATCCTATCTCAATATTAATAAACAATTCCACCAAGGGAATGCACATCCCAGCATGCAGCTACATAAGGGTGGAACATCAACAGGTCTGTCAAACATTAGGCCTGCTGCCACAACTTCATCCATTTATAAAGTCCTCAAAAGATTTTACATTAATAAATCCCTGTTCAGCTTCTATCTAAAAAAAAAATAATTTCCCCAACACAACATGGTTTTAGATTTGGTCACAGTGCAGAGCTCTCTCAATTCTCCAAAACATAATTAACCAACAAAGGAATAAAAGGTTACTTAGTTTTTCTGATTTGCTTAGACATTTTAAGGCATTTGATAAAGTATCTCACTATCTACTCCTGCAGCATTTAGCCAAGTATAACATGAGGCAAAAAAATGCACTAATTAGAATGTCACAAAAAAACACAACGTTTGCATCAACTCTCCAAAATAGAACTCATCACTGGTTGGAACTGCATAATGGAACAGGATCACAACCAAAGATTATTCATACTGTACCACATAAACCTGACCAATGTCCTGCCATACAAATCCTGGTACCTACTCATAATCTGCCCTGACTACTTTGATCTCAGAGTTAAAACTTACTGGCCAATGAAAAATCATGTATCCACAAAGGAAAATCTCTCTCTGCATCCAAAACATGGAATTACATAGCACTCAATAATAAATTCAAACAAAAGCACAAACATATTTGGTCAATCAATTGCCTATATTCTGTCAACAAATGGTTAGACTATCCCAACCATACCAAGCATCATCACAGTACACATAATTAAATTTGCAATGATAAACATTCCTTTCTCCCATACATACTCTTAGGAAGTAGCACTAGAAAACCTCTCTCTACTAAGAAGGACCCCAGCATATTCAATGCACTACTAAAACTTCAGCCAAGTCACCCACATCCATATCCCTATATTTAGAGAATTTCACAAAAAAAAAAAAGCCATCAGGGGAACTCACCTTACTTTTCTAATTCCTTTAATGTGCTGACAACCTTATCCAGCCTTATGCACTTGTTCAACAGCCCCCCCACTCACATATTAACTCCCTTCCCTAATGCACCGTCTTTCCTTCCACTTTAATTCCTAACCCCTATTACTCATGCCTCTATTCATCTATTCACTACTCTCAGAATTCTTCAAATATCCATTTAGTAGCATGCTGTATTCCAAAAACTCTCCAGCCCCATCCATGTTCCATCTATTCCCAAATCCTTTTTTGTGTGCTAAAACCTTGCTTCAGTCTTGTCTTTACACCATTACCACTCTAATCTTTGCTCTGCCTAGACATGTGTACCCTAATTTGCACTTTCAACCATTTTTCCACACCACCTTCCTTCTCAATACTGCCTCTTATCCACTAGTGCTGCAATTTCCACACATTCTCTTTCAATTTTCCAATCATCTAATGTTCCTGTTTCTTCACCCTGTTCTTTCTTGTAATAAATGCACCATAATTTTCATCCTGTTAGCCACTTTCCCCTCTACCACCATAAATCCCATCCTACATTTTGTCCCCTATTCTCCTCGAATAACCTAACCATAGTTTATTTCATTTTTAAATAACCACCTCTTTCAACCTCCCCTGGTTCCATCACCATTTAGCCTTATCATAACTGCACCCTGACCACAATTTCAAATGGTCATGATTCAAAAGGCTTCATTCCATATCACCAGAGCAACTACCTATCCCATTTCCTCCCAGTCCCCATCTGCCGCATTTGCTTAATTTCTAAAAAAAAAAAAAAAAAAAAAAATCTCATCTCACTGTACCTTTTAGAATTTGCAGTCATCTGCCAATCTCCATCCTTAGCTCTCTCTGACACACATTTCCTATGAAATTTTGCTGGCTATACCTTCTATCCAAATAAGTGTCAAGACTAACATTAAAATCCTCCCGCATTACATCATTATTTTGCCTGCCCTCAATGCCTACAAAAACTAACTACGCACCCTCCCATCAACATTATTAATTCAACTAAGCCATCACCTAGCTGTGAGGAATGTAACACATTCAACATCCACCTACCCTCTCTCCACTACTTCCTAACCAATAAACCACTGCAATTTCTTATCTATTAGCACCATCACT
>NC_056745.1:180730411-180785677 GCF_019279795.1 Protopterus annectens | reverse complement strand
TTGAGTAGATCTGGTGAGGAGCCACCAAGGCTGGCCTGGAGTGCCGCCTCGATGACCTCGAAGGTGACCAGGTCTCCTCCTCTGGCTCCAGGGGAAAACAAGGTGAATGAAGCCGGGAAGGAGAAGGCCCAGACGTCCTAGGAGAGGCTATCTGTTTAGCCGGCAGAGCAGAGGAGGAAGATTCAGCCCGCCTACTTGTGGTGTTTCTCTCTCCTTTTCTCCTTCCTAGATTCCCACTCCTCCTGAGCCAAGGTGGGAGGGTGAGTCCCGGCCAGGGGAGCAAGGATGGAAGGTGGGACCGCCGAGGGAGAAGAAGACGAAGCCGAGTCCGGGGGCAGAAGTCCCGCCAGAATCAGTTTCGATCTCCTGTCCCTCAAAGCCCTGGGGTTGAAGGCTGCACAAATTGTGCAGCCCAAGGAGAGATGGTCAACCCCAAGGCAGATAACACACCGAGTATGGCCATCCGCTGGGGATAGCTTATGGCCACACTCGGTGCATTTGGAAAAAATTGCTTTCGGGGCCTCAGACATGGTAACAAAAGATAGGCCCAACCCGCACACACACACGGGGGGAGAGAGGAAGACTAAACTAACTAAAAGATAGAAAAAATTACTAACAAGTTTAGCAATTTAAGTGAAAAGGGGAAACAACACTCACTCATCTATCGATTAAACTAAAAACTAGGTCAAAAAGTAAATTTTGACATAAACTCACGAAGCCCTACACTTGGAAACTCGTTCTAGATGTTTGAATAAGCCACGGCAAATGAGATCTGAGGACAGAGAGGGATGGCAGGGGGTTATGCGTAAGGGGGAGGAGCTTGGAGATCGGATCTTAGCTGAATAAAGCTGCTAGCTCGGATCCAATTCGGATCCCATCCCACAGGTTGATGAACAAATGACGTTAACTACTTCAGATTAGTTACTGGGTCTGTAGCAAGGTTTTTAAAAAGGAATTTATGAGAGTGAGGAACCCTGTAATATCTGTCAGGCTTAACAGCAGCAGGAGGTAAGGAGTCAGGGGTAAGACTAGACTCCAAAAACACATCATCTACAATGTCTAACACAGGTGGAATGGCTAGTGGCCTGTGTTGAGGTACTAAAAGGAAATCCCTGAGCCTCTTTACAGATTCAGAAAAATCTTGGCTCTCCCAGTGGAAATGCTCCCTCATGGTATGCAAAATTTCCCCAAAAGAATAGTCCTCTGGTGGAAAAGCTGAAGGTATGGATTCTTCAGCATCAGAATCCTCATAGGGGGGAAGAGAGTATTCCTGATCAGAATAGGAATCAGAAGAAATGGAAACCTGATCTGAAGATTCATAGTCAGTTTCTTGCCTAGGCCTCACCAGGAGGGGGATGGGAACCCCTGATCAAGGTAATCAAATCTTCGGCCATTCTGAGCATCTGCTTTTTGGGCATACAGGCCTGACCACGTGGCTCTTGAGTTTGCTTCTTTGCTTTAGGAGGTATTTTAGACTTTGCTTTTGATGCTGAAGTCGGTTTAATGTAAAGATGTTTAGGTTTGAATACACCCTCAGAAGCCGGTGCCTGCTCAGTGGCTCTGGACTCATCTGAAGGAATAGTCTCCGAGCCTCCAATACCTTGAGTTTCCAGCGGCATGGCCAACTCCACGTGGGAGTCGGTAATGGCCTGTGACTCAAAAGTAGCGGGCGTCAGGCCGCTACCACTGAGAACCGGCGACTGGCTTAGGAGAAGCTTCGTCATCGGTTTTGGGCCTCAGTTGTCTAACTCTTTCCTTTTCTTTGCGTTTTTTGTGAACTCTGGTAGTCAGATGGCTATCCAACGACATTTCTGGATAATTAAACCGGCGTCCAAAATAGTTTAAAGCAAAATCATACCGACGCTTAATAGTGCGTTGGTTAAATCTAGCACAAAACCGATAACCAGAAACACTGTGATCAGGGCCTAGGCAAGGAATACAGTAAGAATGAAAATCATTATTATGCGGTATTTGCTTTCCACAAGAAATACAATTATTTACTTTTTCTGACATCAGTCTGGAGCAAGAAAAAAGTTTCCCCAATGGGGTACTTAGCTTTTTTGAAGACTTTGGATCTGAAACTCAAACACGACCGGCACTTGCGAACTGCTTCTGCTTCGGACACCACGTAGCAAGAAAGACTAAAGAAAATGGTGTCGGCCACATCTTTTATACCCCTGAAGACCTGACGTCAGGGAAGGGGCGACAGCGGCTGATGCAGGACCCAAGACTTTGGAATTCAGGCCAACTGAGGGCAGCCTGCCAGCAGGATTACCCAAATGTAATGACTGCAACAGTGAAACACGAAGAACATCTACACTCAGTTAAACTGCCCATTTCTTAATCATCCTTATATTTGTCCTCCATACACTTAAAAGACTCACAGAAAATTTACAGTCTTTCAAAGTCTTACCTTCTGATCATGCCTGGGGTATCTGCCATTCTCATAAGCATCTGCCAATGTATTCTGGTAAAGGAAGTGTTCAACATGTATACTTTTTAAATAAAACACATTATCAACATTTAGAAAAAAGGCAATAAGATTCCCAGCAAACATTTACACTCCATTCTAGAGGCAGGAAAGAAATGACAATTTATGCAGGTGATGTCTGTTTTACACATTAGATTGAATAGTCTAAAGCTGTTGGTAAAGTGACATTGGGGAAAAGTAGTAGAAAACCTAATATAATTTATAAAAACTTATCTGGTAAGAACAGCCTTAAAAGCAAGAAATTTACTGCTGCAAAAGAAGTTTCAGATAAAAATTGTTTTGGAAGTTGCAAAATAGTTTAACAAAAACTTGCCATAGTACAATAAATACACTGAACAAAAGTAGCTAATTAAACAAACACAATTTGCAGGGTAGGGAATAAGGAAAGAGATGAATAAAGTTGTGCACTAAAACTGAAATCAGTTGGTTACAATAGTAACCATGATATTTCAGTAAACTGCATGCTCTATGCATGCATTTTTTTTTTTTTAACATTTGTTGACCGGGAATGTCCGACTAGGTTCCACAGAGCCTGTTTTCAGTGGAGGCCCGGGGAGAAATGCTCCAGATGCATGTCTTTGGAATTGAAACATGGGGTACACTGCATTTCTAGGAAGTAGTTGGACAGTATATAACTGATAACAATTTAGTTATTAACATTAAAAGCAAATTCAGCAAAAACTACATTTCTGCCATCAACCTGGATGGTTTAATAAAGACAAGTTGCAGAGTTCAGTAGGATACAACAACAAAGTATGAAAACAACAAAAAGGAACCGCTGACACATTTTACAAGAATTCAAAGACATACATATCACTAACCCATTGTAGTGCCTTCTACCTGACACATTCTTTACTGTAAAAGATCCACATGAAAACAGAGTGCAAACAATCATAAACCAAAGATACTCTTTTTTTTTTTTTTCAATTTTTTTGTCTCCATTCTTGGTACCAAATTACTGGAGAAAAGACTGAATGTTTCCAACTTTCAGCAAAGTTTAGTTCCACTCAATTAAATATTCTGGATAAATATGGTTGTAATCAAAGACCACAAAGATGAGAGGATTGAAGCAGTTGTCCACACAGCTGTCATACAAGTTTAAAGTACTCCCGTCTACTGAAGGTGGTCGGTTGTAGCTGGAATGTCCCAAAGTATAATTCCCTACCAGCACTCTTGCAAGGAACATCACTTTACAACTTCTGTCACGAGGCACATAAAAGCCTGGAACCTTAAAAAATGTCCCATATGTTTTATTTTCCTTACAGTAATGACTAGCGTATATGGCATCTCTTGCAAAATATGTCCCTTTAAAAAAGAAATATACAAATTTAGAAATTAAAACAAAGGCATCTGATAAAAACTTTCACTTTAAGTAACTATTTGTGCTTACCTGATCATGACTGTTTCAAAATATTTATCTGCATTTCTTACCTCAATACAATTTACAATAAACTAAAAAAAATATCATTAAGCACCTAAAAGGTAAAATGAAAGCTGAATTGTTTTTTCATATGTTTTCACCTCCTAGTCATAAATAACAGGTCTTACAAAATGGAGGCAACCTATTCCATAATTCCTGGCCAACACACACACATAGCAAAATGATTTCCTACAAAGAAAAATCAAATCTGGTACAACAGCCTATAGCATCTGCAACAAAGAATCACTCTACCACATTACTACCATTGTTTCACGACACTACTAATATTTATAATTATTAATTTTATATAAACACAAAGTAAACTTTATTGTCATTTAGGACTACACAAGTGCAGCTTAAATTAAATTCCAAGCATCAACTCACCAGAGAGTACATAGGAAGCAATGATAATAACAACAGTATAACATTTCAATTTAAAAAAATATATTCAATAAAAGATCCACAGAAGGATAAATAAATAAGAAGTTATGTACTCACCATAACGTTCCATCTGAGTAGGTAAACTTCATTTGTCTGCAACCCGTTGGATACGGATCCGATCTCGGATCCGAGCCAGCAACTATACAAAGCTTAGATCCGAGCTCCTAGCTCCTCCCCCTACCCATAATCCCCTGCCAACCCTGACTGACCTCAGATCAAGTTTGCCCGCAAGCACTATAGTAGATAACTAACTACATTATCAGAAATGGTACATCACTATATGTCAGGAAACACATCTGAAGGTCAGGGGGACGGAGGGGGGGAACGGTTGCAGACAAATGAAGTTTACCTACTCAGATGGAACGTTATGGTGAGTACATAATTTCTTAATCTGAAGTAGTTAACTTCATTTGGTCTGCAACCTGTGGGACAGAGTCCCCAGCTACCTAAACCTTGGGCGGCCTTCATGGAAGGATATTCCGGAGCACTGCGGAGCCAAAAGAAGTTCTCCCTCTGGAGATAATGTCCAATTTATAATGATTTATGAAGGTATGAGATGAGGCCCAAGTGGCTGCTGAACAAATATCATCCAAGGAAACCCTGGATTTAAAGGCAGAAGATGTAGCCATAGCCCTAGTTGAGTGGGCACAAACTCCTTGAGGTGTGGGCCTGCCGGAATTTTGATACGGTGTGATGATACACTGTGAAATCCATCTCGATAAGGAAACTTTCGAGACTGGTTTACCTAGATTAAATTTGGCAAAGGAGACGAACAGCTGGTTGGATTGTCTATGACCAGATGTCCTATGAATGTACAATCTACGTTGTCTGTGCACGTCCAAAGAATGTAATCTGTACTCCCCTTTGTTCTGGTAGTTAGGAAAGAAGACCAGCAAATTAATAGATTGTTTAATATTAGATTCAGAAACTACCTTCGGGAGGAAGGAGGGATTGGTCCTGAGGTAAACCCTATCCTTGTGAAAGGCTAAGTATGGGGGTTTCACAGAAAGAGCTTGCAATTCAGATACTCTCCTGGCTGAAGTAATAGCCATTAGAAAGGCTGTTTTCCAAGACAAATATTTGAGGTCTACTGAAGCTGCCGGTTTGAAGGGAGGGGCCGTCAGGGCTTGTAATACCAAGGTCAAATCCCATGGTGGTACCGCTTCCTTTATTGGAGGCCTAAGTAGAAAGGTGCCCTTTAGGAATGTTTTGCACAATTTTGTAGTAATCAAAGGACCCATTTCAGTACCTACGTGATAATGAGAGATAGCTGCTAACTGAACCTTAACCGTACAACAGCTATCAGCTATCTCCGCCATTAAAAAGACCTGAAAGAAAATCCAGCCCAGCAGGCAAGGGGGCTGTAAAAGGATCCAAATTATGGTGTTCCGCCCAGATAGAGAAACGCTTCCATTTACTACCATAGACCTGCCTAGCAGAGGGCTTGTGCGCTGCTACTAGGATAGTTTTAACTGGAGATGAGATACCGGGAGTCCTAGCTACAAGTGGAACTGGAGCAGCCAAGCTGTAAGCTTGAGGCTGACCAGGTCGGGAAGTGGGAGCCCCAGGGGGTGGGAAATTAGATCCGGAAGGGGATCTAGAATCCAGGGCGGATTCGCTCGATGAGACCAGAGGTAAGGGAACCAAGCTTGGCGAGGCCAGAATGGGGCAATGAGGATCATCCTGCTCCCCAACCAACTGGCTTTCTGAAGGAGTTCCAGCATGAGGGGAAGAGGAGGGTAGGCATAGAGAAGACTGGGTGGCCAAGCATGCACCAAGGCGTCCCTCGGGGCTTCCCTGGCAGGGGGAATGAGAATGAAGTAATTGTTGCATTTCGTGTTTGAGGGAGATGCAAAATGATCGCAACAGGGCTGCCCCCAAACGGCAACAATTCGACTCCCTACTTGAGGATTGAGGGACCACTCGTAAGGTGAAAGGATGGTGTGACTCAGTCTGTCCGCCAGGATGTTGGTCCATCCCGGAATGTGCGTTGCAATGAGAAAGTGGTTGGTGGAGATCGCCCATTCCCACACTCTCATGGCTTCTCGACAGAGTGGGTAAGACCTGGTTCCCCCTTGTTTGTTGATATACCATACCACAGACATACTGTTTGTCTGGATTGCAATTGTTCCTGCAGGCAGAAGGCTCTGAAGTCCTTGCAATGACAACAGCACTGCCCTCATTTCTAGAACATTTATGTGCAATAAGGTCTCCGAATCGTTCCACGTGCCTTGGACCATCCTGCCCGAATAATGCCCCCACCCACCCAAGACGAGAGGCGTCTGTGGTCACCGTGGTGAGAGGGGGGGTTGTGGCAAAGAGGCGTCCCACCTGGAGGTCCGGCGATTGAAGCCACCAAACGAGAGCCTTCTTGCAGGCCCTGCTGAGAGAAATGCGGTGACTCAAGGGGTACTGATGAAGGGACCACTGGACTTGCAGAGTCCACTGTAAAATCCTCATGTTCAGAAGCGCCATGGGAAGAAGGTTTATTGCAGCTGCCATGGACCCCAGGGCCCTCAGAACCAATCCAGCCGGAGGTTTAGAAGATTGAAAGATGGCCTGCACATGTGCCCTCAATGTGTGCAACCGGTCGGGAGTTAAGAAGACTAGTTGCCTGTTGGTGTCCAGTCTGGCCCCGATAAAATCTATCACCTGAGTCGGGGTGAGAGAGGACTTGTCTGAGTTTATAGTGATCCCTAGTTGCAGAGCAAGTTTGAGGAAGTAGTCCCTGGCTAAGCATAGTAGATGGCTTGTTGGGGCAGTGAGGAGCCAATCATCCAGGTACGGGAAAACCTGCATTCCCTGGAGTCTCAGGTGGGCCGCTATCATTGCTAATACCTTGGTGAACACCCTGGGGGCCGAGGTGAGACCGAAGGGAAGGACCCTGAATTGATAATGACTGTCTCCCAGCCGGAAGCGGAGAAAGCTCCTGGATCGTACGTCCATCAATATGTGGTAGTATGCGTCCTTGAGGTCTATCGAGCACATCCAGTCGTTCTCCCGCAAGAGGGGGAGAATAGATTAAAGAGTGACCATCCGGAACTTTTCTTTGGTTATTGACAGACTTAGTAGGGAAAGATCGAGGATGGGCCTTAGGTCCCCTGTCTTTTTTGGCACCAAAAAGAACCTTGAGTAGTAACCCGATCCGGACCGGCCTGGGGGGGAAACACTGGACAGCTCCTTTTTCTAAAAGCTGCCGAATTTCTGCAGCTGCAGCCTCCCTCTGATTGGGTGGAACATCGGAGAGGTGTTCGGGAGTGTAGGGAATGTAAGAAAGGGGAATTCTCTATCCTCTGGATATGATACGAAGCACCCAGCGGTCTGTTGTAATGGACTCCCAAGCTGCCAGGTGCCTCGAGAAGCGCCCCCCGACTGCCTCCAGAGTGGAGCAGTCGGGAAACCCCTAAGGGTTGCTGTGTGGGCCGATCAGAGAAGGTTTCTCTGGACCCAAAGTTCTTCGGGCCCCCTCTGCCTCTAGGGCAGCGTCCACCCTGTCCTCCTCTGCTGCGGAAGGACTGGGAGTCCGGAGCGGACTGGGACTGTTGTGACTTTCGGAACCACATCTTCTTCTGTCCCTTTTGGTTCCTGGAGAAGGACCTCTGAGGAGCAGAGAAGCGGACTCCGACGGCAGACAACGTCTTCCCATCCTTTTCGCTCTGGACTAAAGTCTTGCGAACTGTCTTGCCAAATAAGGCAGAACCATCGAAGGAGGCATTCGCAAAGGACGCCTTGAAGGGTTCCGCGAAATCACAATGTCAGAGCCAGGCCTGATGCCTCATAACTAGGCCCACTCTGCTGGCTCTAGCGGCTCCCTCTGTTGCGTGGGATACAAGCCGCATAGAGGTGTTGGATATAGACCTAAGAGTGGCCATGCAACTCGGGGGGCGATGCAGCGTACTCTTTAATAAGGTCTTGCTGCAGCCGTATCACATGTGCCATGTAGTTCAGGGACCTTACAGCGAAGGTCGCTGAACTAAAGACCCGCTTCCCAAGACGGTCCATCGAGCGAGACTCCCTGCTCGGGGGATAGACCGAGGGACTCTCTTGGGCTAACTCCCTCTTGGTGGCTGCCGCCACCAACATGGCATCTACGGGGGGGGTCCCTTGCTCCAATGGGACTTCTTAGTGGGGGGGGCTTAGAATTCGGTCTGGACATTTGGGGACTGGCTCCACAGTGTCTGGCTCCTTCCACGCCCTAGTGGTAATAAGGTCCACTACGGGGTCGGCCGGAGGGGACACCCAAGACGTAGATGGGCCTGCTTCGAACGCCTCCAGGAACACGGATTCGTTCAAGGAAGCCTTGGGGGTGGACCCCCCCCCCATCCTAAGCATTTCCATGATGTCTCCAAAGGAGACATCCTCAGGGGGTGAACTTGGGGAGCCTTCCCCCTCATCCAAATCCGTGTCTGCTGTCAAGGACCCGGGGGAGTCCATGTGCCTCCTCTTGCACTTTCGCTTGTGAGGAGCATCCTCAGGGGGGCTGTCCGAGGATGACTCACCAGCCACATCTTGTTCCAGGGGAATGACCTGAGACGTCAAAGCAGGCTGTTCCCTGTGGCCAGGTGATGGAAGCCTGACCCAACCGAGAGGGAGTGCGGGTCGGAACCGAAGCAAGGACCGGGGGCCTGGATGCACTCAACAGAGCCCTCTCCACCACATCGAAGGCCGAGGGAGAGCCGCTCTCTCTGGGATCCGAGAGCAGACCCTCGCCTGGATCCGATGGATCAGAACCGGCGCCGAGAGCATCGGATTCGAAGGACCAGTGTGCTCCGACCTGGACGGAGCCAAAGGCACACCGACCCCCTCGGATCCGAAGCTCAGACCACGGCTCCGAGTGCTGGGATCCGACAAGGAAGGATCCGACAGACTCGAAGGAAGAGTCGGAGCCGAAGTACCCGATACTGTCGGCGCCGACCCACCCCCGGCTCCAACGTTGCCCGGCTCCGAGCGCTCCGAACCCGGGAAGCAGGTTGGAGAAGGAGCTATCAGGGCAAAGAAGGGTGTTGAGCTCCCCCCCTGGAGGGGGGGCAGACAGGAGCACTCCCATCTGCAGCTGAGCCTGGATGAACCTTCGCATCATCCGGTCCAAATCTGCATCCGAAAGGCTACGGGTGGATCTCGACGAGGCCACCGAGGCTGGCCGGGAGTGCAGCCTCGATGACCTCGACAGAGATTGGGTCTCCTCCTCCTCGGGTCCCGGTGAGAAGCATGGAGACCGGAGCCGAGAAGGAGGAGACCTAGAAGCCCTGGAGGGAGAAGCCCGCTTAGCCGGGGGCCGAAGCGGAGGCCTCGACCTACCGCTTGTGGTGCTTCTCCCTCCTTTTTTCTTTCCTGTCCTCCCTCTCCTCCAGTGCAAAAGTGGGAGATTGCGTCCCGGCCGGGGGGAGAGAGAGGCAGGAGTGGCCGCCACAGAAGCCTGGGAGGAGGCCACAGAAGCACCGGAGGCCGAAGCCGAATCCGGGGGCAAGAGTCCCGCTAGGATCAGCTTCAACCTCTGGTCCTTCAGTGCCCTGGGGTTGAACACCGCGCAGATAGAACACCCAGAGGAGAGGTGTTCAATCCCAAGGCAACGGACACACAGAGTGTGGCCATCCACTGGGGAGAGCTTATGGCCACACTCGGTGCACTTAGAAAATATTGGTTTTGGGGCCTCAGACATATTAAGCTAAAAAAGAAAAACTCACTCAGTAGGCCACAAACACACTAAACACACACAGACTACGACCAGCAAGGGATGGGGAGGAAAAATTTTACTAAAATTTAAAGAGATTATTTAAAAATGAGGTTATAACAAGGGAAACCTAACCAACACAAAACACTCACACACGTTTAAAGAGAGAAAATTAAGAAACAAGGACTTATCTGACCAAAAGACCAGGAGCTTGCAATCTAGCTGCTGTTGAGGAGCGCGGCAAACTAGATTTGAGGTCAGTCAGGGTTGGCAAGGGATTATGGGTAAGGGGAGGAGCTAGGAGCTCAGATCTAAGCTTTGTAAAGTTGCCGGCTCGGATCCAAGATCGGATCCGTATTCCACAGGTTGCAAACCAAATGAAGTTAACTACTTCAGATTCAATAATAACAGCCCCCAGACAGTCATAAGAAGAATACTGTACACAGCAGCATGACATTGTAGGATTGCACGTTAAGATTGTCCTCCTTTGTTCATCTGCATAAGACAAACCGCAAGCAATTGCCCATGAATAAGAAAATATAATGCTACATCAAAGAATAAAAAAAAAAGATATTGCACACTTTTCAGCTGAGCAATATATTGTGAATGACTAAATAATCAGTTGTTGGCATCAGAGTTTATAAGTGTCAACACTGTCAGGTAGAAGCTGTTTAAGTATCTGGCGGTCCTGCAGTTGATAGTCCGATATCTCTTGCCCAAAGACAGTTGTGTAAACCAGCCATGTGCAGGGTGAGAGGGGTCACAAATTATTTTGGATGCACATTTAGTGCTTCTTACTGCAAATAGATTTGGGGTCCTGATGGAGAGATGAAAAGTCAGCAAGCAAAGGAGTGTAGTAGTGCTGAAATTAAATTCATCCTCAAGTCTTGGTGAGTACCTTTGTGAGGTGGACCCTGTTTTTCACAAAATCTCACCAAGGCGATACTGATATATAGAATGTATTTATATAGCATATATCATGGACAGAAGTAAATCAAAAATGAAAAAAGATAACTGGGGGCACAAGACCCAGGATAAAAAAGTGCCCAATCCTAGTAGGCGAACTGGTGAAAGGACTGGAAAAAATGACAGTGTAGAATCCTCAAAATGTAGAAATGTTCCTACAATGGGGCCAGGCCAGGCTCAGGAGGAGGATGCCCCCCCTGTTGTAGAAGGAGGCAGCAGTCCACAAAAAGGACAAAAATTGATTGGCCAAAAAAAGAGCCATAAAGATAATACAGTGGACTATTGAGAATAAGAAAGAAATTATGTATTATTATGCAAGAATCCCAGAATTTCCAGATACAAGATATACAAAATGATTAAGAGAGAAATTAGAGGGAAGAAAAATACTTTTGCAGGAAAAACTGTCAGAAGCTTCAGATAAAAATTTGCGTTCAATAATGCAACAGATTTTTGAAAAACAGTATATCAAGAAACTTTGATCTCTTTGGAAAAAGAAGCTTTTGAGGAAGTGGAAAAATATAAACAACAAAACTTAGAGATATTTGAAAAAGCTAAAAAAGAGATATGGACATGGGAAAGAAAGAGAGATTTGATAAGGTGCAATATTTATGCAAAGGAGAAAGCTAAGTTAACTAATATAGAGAAGGCAGTCTCAAAAGTATTCGAAGAGAAATACAGGCAAAGGCATCCAGGTATGGAAAATTTCACAATAAAAAGATTAATAACACAAAAACATAATGTAGAAAAGACGATTAGCAAAGTAAACGTTAAAGAAATAGAAGCTGAAGTTATGGAGTGCCTGCAAAGTGACGGATTTAATGTAGAAGGTCCAAGACAGACTACATCACAGTATGCTAAAGTATGTCTCCAGAATAAGGAAAAGCAAGAAGGTCAGGAGACATGTGAAGAAGAAATATGGACAGGGGAAAGGAAAAGAGAGTTAATATGGTGTAATATTTATGCAAAGGAGAAAGCAAAACTAACTAATACAAAAAGAGCAGCACCAAAGATATTTGAAGCAAAATATAGGCAAAGGAATCTGGATATGGAAAACTTTACAATACAAAAAATAAGAAGACTAAGAGGAAACAGAAAAAGAGGAGTAATGGAGAAGTCAAAGAAATAGAAACTGAAGTAATGGAACAGCTGCAAAGAGAAGGATTCAGTGTAGAAAATCAAATGCAGAAAGCAACACAACAGGATAGAGAAATGGATATCCAAATTAAGGGGAAACCAGTGGAACAGGAAACAACAGGTCTGGTGCCATATCAAGATATTTTAGAGCCTTCCACAGGAAACCAGTATAAACATTCATTTGAAGCTAGACAGCAAGGAAAGAAACAGGAAACTGTGGAAACTCTGATGCAGTCAATGTTGAGGAGTGATAGGCCAGTGAGTTCCCATATGACAGAACAACAGAAGACATAGGATGAAATTGAAGAGAATGTGCTACAGGAAGATGCTATAGAACTTGCTATAGAATGCCTACAGGAAATGGAAAACAAGGGATGTACCCACAGTATGGAAGAAAAGGAGTTAAGAGAAGAGTTGCTTGATTTAATAGACAAAGATAGATATATCATGATCAATGAGAGAAATAGACTGCAGAAGGTTAATAAAACCCCAAAAGTCAGAAGCTTGATAAAACAAATGAACACAGTAATTACCACTGTCCATAGAGACCCATGCGATATAACAGAAGTAAACAGAATATATTACTGAGCTGCTAAATTAATAACTGATACATTTCTACCACAGGAACATAGGGTAGTGAGGGAAAAGAGGGGGCAACAGTGAATACCATCATGGAAATATCGAATAGAGAAAACTATAAAGCAGCTAAGACAAGGAGTGTCATTGCTAGAAGATTATAGAAGAGGGAACAGATCAATGAAAATATTAAGAAAGATAGATGTGATAAAAGCAATGTGTGGTATTAGAAAGGACCAGGATCTATTATGCACTACTGGAGATAAACTAAAAATTACAAAACAGGAGGAAAGACTTAGAAGATACGATGATAAATATAAGGGAAAAACACAAAATAAACAAATTAATGATGACCCAAAAAAGTTTTATAGAGAATTGGGAAATAAGGTAAAATGAATAGATAGACCGCAAAAAAAGAGGAAGTAAATAAATTTTGGAGAAGTATCTATGAACATCCTGTGGAACATAACAAAGATGCTAAATGGATAGAAGAAGTAAAACAGAGAATAAGACGTTTAAAGGTACAGGATATGAAATGGGAAGAAATAAAAACTAGAGTGATTGAAATAAAGTTGAGAAATGCCTCTAACTGGAAAACCCCAGGCCCAGATGCAGTGCCTAACTTTTGGCTTAAAGTATTAACTTCTTTGCATGATGATTGATGACTTAAAATTGTATAGTTCATCAGATGAGGAACTGAAAGCACAGCTGCAGGTTGTCAAAACTTTTTCAGATGATGTCATTTGACCTTGATAAATGTGCAAAAGCAACCTTTATAAAAGGAAAATTGCAGCACCAGGAAAACAGTTTGGGACAAGAATGTGATATAAAAACTTGAGCAAGAGGGGGGTGTATAACTACTTGGGAATTGATGAAGGATCAGCAATAAAACATGAACAAATGCGAATAAGGCTTAGTAAGGAGTACTTTAGAAGACTTAATTAATCCTGACACCTAGGAACAAGATCCAAGCTATAAATCAATTTGCTCTTCCTGTCCTAACTTATAGTTTTGGAGTGATTGACTGGCCTGTTGGATAGACTGGATATCAAAACAAGAAGGATGTTTCATGCTAACCAAATGATTTATAAAAATCAGTGCATACCAAGATTATATATCCCCCGTTCTGAAGGAGGGATGGTCCTCCTTGAAATTGATTACATGTATAGATCTGCAATTGTGGGACTCCACACATCAACTGACCTCACAAGATCCAAATGTGGTGAAAGTTTTGAAACATGAGGGGAATAAATCTAAGATGACATCTCTGCTTAATTTAGCAGAAGCATATCGGTGTCAAGCAGGAATGGAAATCAAACCAGAAGTGGATAAAAAACAGGCAGCAACTGAATGTACTAAAAAAGAAAAGAAAGAATATAAGGTGAAGGATCAGATGAGAAGGCAAAAAATGTGGAAAAAACATAAACATAGCTGCAAGTATAAAAAACTTCTGGAAGAGCCTCATGTTGATCAAGAACAAATGCAGGAATGGCTAAGGAGAGGTGAATTTATATCAAGAAATGAAAGGTTAATATTGGCATTCCAAGACAGTGGGCTGCGTACACTCTGGTTTACTAAGTCCATTGAACATGTGGGAGAAACAGACATGTAGGTTTTGTGGAACCAAGTTGGAAACAGTTACACACATTATTGCTGGTTGCGATGCTGTAATGGCAGAGGGACTGTATACTGAAAGGCATAATAATGTGGCGAGATTGTTACACTGCAGATTGCGCAAACATTATGGTATCGAAGTGGCTGAAAAACACTGGAAACATGAGCCACAGAGAATCATAGAAAATGATGAAGTTTACATCACATGAGATCACCCAATACCAACAGTCCAAAAGATAGATGCTAGAAAACCGGACATAGTGATCCAAGAAAAGAAGACAAAAGTAGCATTGATCACTGAAATTGCCACACCTAGTGACTATAGTGTCTTGCATAAAGAGAGACACAAAGTCATAGAATACCTTGATCTGCAGGCAGAAACAAGAGCCATGTAGAAGAAAGATACCCAGACAGTTCCAATAGTAGTAGGAGCAACTAGTTTTAAAAAAAGAATTTACAATCATATTTAGATATGTTACCAATTCATGTAACACCGTATGAATTGCAGGAGTCTTTGCTGGGCACATTGCAGGTATTGCAAAGAGCACTTTTGGCTAACATCAAAGAGTGAAATAATACGAATTTCGTGAACTTTAATCGTACTCAGACTTAGGAATGGGGTCCACTCCCGTCATGGTATTAGAAACCCAAAAGACTTGGAGAAATAAAAAAACAAAAACAAAAAAAAAAAACAAAGAGATCATGGAGTGATGGTAAGTTTGTGCCCATGATTTTTTCGGCAACTTGCACCACTCTCTGTAGCTTCTTTCTTTCTGCTATTGTACTGTTCCCAAACCAAACTGTGAAGCTACTAGTGAGAATGCTCTCAACTGCTCCTCTGTAGAATGAGGTGAGAACAGTAGGTGCAAGCTTTGCTTTTTGAGCCTTCTGAGAAAGTGGAGATGTTACCGTGCTTTTTGACCAACTGTTCAGTATTCACAGTCCAAGAAGGATTCTCTGAAATGTGCACCCCCAAAAACTTTGTAGATTTGACCCTTTCCACCTCTTCACCATTTATCCTAAGCGGTGAGTGTGTTGTTGACCTTTTCCTGAAGTTATCGATTTTTTCACCAATGATTTGTAAATATAAACTTCACTGTATCCCTGCTTGATCTTAACACCTATTACCACTAAATCAATCACCAATGGTGAATAACCTGCTGCTTTAAATTACAGGAAATAAATACAGTTATGTGCTCTCCATATCACCTGATCAGTAAGAAAGGCCACTATAGTAAGCTATTCTCTGCTGGTTTCCCCAACTCAGCACAGCTGCTATCTCTAGTTCCTGTATCTGCTGTTAATGTGTGTTCCTGCTGTTGTGTGTCATGTCACAAGCCAGACAAGGAGAGCATGTGCAGATCTTGCACCCCATAGTTTGAGGGTACATGCATGAAAGACACATATAACAAGAATATAACAAGATACATATACCTGATTTACAAGAAACCCCATCTACTCAGGGGAGGGGAATGGAAAGGTCATCCAAACACAAGAAACCAGTATTAATCACTGCAGAGGTTCTGTTTCTGCATGAAATTTGACACTATTGTTTGCTGTTATAATTATGTCTTTACAGGACTAATGTGTTATTTTGGATGAAGCGAGATGGAATATAAGCTGTGATTACTGTTTGAAAAAATGAATAAATACATAAATAAAAGTTATGTAGTCACCATAATGTTCCATCTGTATTGTCAATTTTTTCATCTTTCCTCAGGGTCTATATTAGATCAGCGAACGCTGATTGATCGACCTTATGACTGATCGACCTTATGTAAGTGAAAGCTTACAATCTCGAACTCTCAGATCAGCGATTTTTTTCCTAGGGAAAAAATTGCTGATCGAAAACACATACATACAACACAAGCACACCAAACATACAACACAAGCACACCAAACAAACAGAAATCCACACACATACACCTAAAATCTGACACCTAACCCTACACTAAACTATGCACACACCACTAACTATCCACTTAACTTAATCCTAAGGTCCGTCACTATCGCACACTCACCTCACCCGCTCCCTAACTCTAACTCACCTAAACCCACCCTAACCCTCACGTCCACACAATCGCACACATACCTAACCTGAGCCCTAACCCTAACTCACCTAACCCACCCTAACACTCACATCCACACAATCGCACACTTACCTGAATCCGACCCGTAACTTTCCATCACAGCACTGAAAATACCGAATCAAGAGAAACGGACAACCAAATTCTTTCCCTAGGAAAACATTTGAGTTTCTGTTGCTTCGATATTTTGAACATTCGCTAAAATAAGGTCGATCAATCAGCGTTCGCTTGTTTAAGCATTCGCTGATCTAATATAGACCCTTTCCTCACATATGAGAGGTCCGGATCTAATCCATCGACTCTGACTTGGCTGTTACTAAGCTCATGGAAACAAAAAGCTCTTGGATACCTCCTCTTACCCACAATGCATCTCTCCCTGTTAGCTCAGACCTTGTTTGCTAGAATTATTCCCATAGGAGAAAGAATTTAAATTTAGTGTTGAAAAGATTTTAAGCAGACCACTTCTGGAGTATTGGAGATAATAAAAAATAACCAAAATTTTGCTTCCCATTCGACCAGAAACACCAAAGGAGGGGGGATGGAGGGAGGGGATGTAAGTGAAAACATTGACAATACAGATAGAATGTTATATTGAGTACATAACTTCTTTATCTGATATTGTCAATTTTTCATCTCGTCCTCACATATGGGTTTGGAAGGATTTATACATTTGAGGTGTAAATAAAGGAAATGCAATCAGAGAGTCACTTGAAAGAGGTAACTTTGGATACTGGTAGGCCTTTTCTAGGGCCTGCAAAGGCAATGAACAAATGACTTGCAATTAATCCTATGCAAACAGAAACATAACTGTCTATGAACATCTAACAAATGTAGAACATATTTGCCTTTATTGCTGAAGTTAGGAAAGAAAACTTGACTAATATTTGTTTATGAAACAACTTTGGGGAGAAATGAGGGGTTGGTACGCAAACACAGACTGTCTTTATGAAAAATAAAATATGGGGATTGGGAAGATAGTGCTTGAATTTCTGATATTCTTCTTGCAGATGTGATAGCCACCAAAAATATAGGGAGAGAGATCCTTGTGGTGAGGCCTTAACAACAGGGTCTCTGCCAAGAAGACTTTGCAAAGTTTGTGGGAAATTAGAGATAAATTATCCATCCCAACTTAAAAAATTGAAATGGCTGCTAATTGCACCTTATTTGTAGAAGCAGCTGTACCATCATCAAAAAGGTGGGCTAAAAATTCTAAAACAGAGTAAATAGGAACTGTGAGAGGATCTACATTATGTTGTTGAGCCCAAATTACAAACCACTTCCATTTACCCCTATAAGGTTTTTGAGTGGATGACTTATGAGAGGACATCAAAATATGACAAACTGGTGAGGAGAGCATGGGCTGTCTGACAATCAATGGAACTGAAGGAACCAAGCAGTCAGCATGAGGTTGTGAAGGTTGGGAAGAATCATTCCTGTCAAATGTGACAGAGGGTCTGGAAAAGGTTCTAGAATCCAGGGCTCCTTCTGTAGATGAGACAAGAGGAATGGAAATCAGATTCATTGAGGCAAATACAGGGCAATGAGGATTACTGTTCTATTCAATCTGTTGGCTTTCTGAAGGAATTTGGGAATCAAGGGGACGGGGAAAAGGTGTACAATAGACCGGGAGGTCAATTGTTTATGACAGCATCCCTCAGGGACTCCTCCAGTGGGGTGATTAAGGCAAAGTAGCTGCTACATTTGTTGTTTAGGGGAGAAGCAGAGAGACTGCAGCAACGTTGGCCCCATCTGCGGAACATGTCCTCCACTAAGTCTGGTTGAGGGACCACTCGAGATATGAGAATGGATCTGCTCAACTTGTCTACTGTCATGTTGGACTTTCCTGCAATGTGTGTTGCCATAAGAAAGTGGCTGGATGAGACCGCCCACTGTCACACTCTGAGCACTTCTCAACACAGAAGGTATGATCTGGTTCCTCCTTGCTTCTTTATGTGAATGAGGCACTTTGTTGTTCTTAAATTTTAATCTGAAGAAGTCTGATATTTTTGAATGAAAGCACTTATTTTAATTGTTGTGCCATGCCCGCTTTGTAAGTGTAACAAATTTTCTTGATTTGGACAGCTGTTTTTTGTTTGTTGTTAGTTCTTTTAATCATTATACTACTGTTTTATGGCTACGGACGGTTGTTCTGAGGTTCATGGCTGCATTTCTCAGTGGGATTTTGCAAACTTGCAGGACTCTGTTCACAACCTGTCCCTTTTGGTCCAGCAGCTCACACAACAACAGTCCATGTTCGGTTCTTCCTTTAAGCAGGACGCAGCATCTATGGACACTCATGGTAATACCAAACTTGGTCACTAGCCAAGATTCCATTCCCCCTGGCAACAAGTTTTCTCTACTGGTGGTCCTGTACAACAAGAGTCTCCATGTCGTGTTATTCCTGGTGCATATTTTCATTTGGATACCTGGCTTGTATGTAAGAATACTTTCAGCATTCCTAATGAAGGTACAGTGTCTACAACTGAGGTTTTACTATGTGAATTTCATGATAAATTCATATGGTACCGTAAACTTCATAATGAGAATATTTACTTTGAGAATGTATTAAATCGCAATAAGTGCCAAAAGGCCTACGTTTATGGAGATATCCAACTGACCTAGTCCAGCATTCTTTGTTACACTAGGAATTAGAAGCCATGTACAATGAACAAGGCTATGAAATTACGAAGCTACTTAGCAAACAATTTAAAATCCATGGATGAACTGTATGTTGATATTAAAACTCGTGATGACTGCATTACTAAGGATTTATTGTTTCAAGCTCATAAGTTACGATATGAAAATATTTTTATTGATGTTGACAATATGTGTATTTCCATTCAAGCATGTAAGAACAAATAATTGCAGAGACAAATTAGCTTATTCTCAAGGTAAAGCATGTCCTGTTCCATTAAAGGGCCAACAGATGAATGATGTATCCTTGCATCATCGCCCCCCTTCAGTACAAGAAGGTCCTACCACTGCTCCATCATACAATTCTGGTGATGGGGATGCCCCTTTAGCTCCACCTGCACCACACAGGTCAGAACGCATTCGCAACAGGGGGCAAAACAATTACAACCCTTATTTTCCAACTTACAGGAGGGGTCACAACGATTTTCAGCAATGGGCACACCAAGTTAAATTTATGAGATGAGGTATCTACTCCTGAGGTCATCTACATTAGCTGTGGGGATTTCAAAATTTTTAATTATAGTGCTTCCGAATAGACTTCTGCTCATGCAGATTATTCAGCAGAGGTTTTACCTTTTTCCCTACAAAACGGGTTGACATTACTAGGGTGATTTGGCATTTAAAATTATTCACCCGTAAGTTAAATCTTCATTTATTACACAATAAAGATGGTTATAAACTGAGTCACTTCAATTCTGCTTTTAGAATTCCGAGTACTTTCAACCCGGAGCTACACCTTAAGTACTTTTGAGAAGGTTTGCAAGATGGACATAAGGCATGCTATTGCCAGGAAGAATTATCATTATGAATATATTTCCTTCGATGAGTACAAGTTATTAGGGTATTAAATCTATGGCCCAGTTGAGATTTATGCAACCTGATAAAGGTGAGGGGCATTATCATGGATAATTTTGATTATGTACAGCATATTTTTGCTGTTTTGTATCAAGACACATATGTGGAAGCTTCCTTGAATGAAATGCATCTTTCTTATAGGAACATTGATTGTCACCTATTAGATATGTTGATCCAAGGACAAATAACACCTGCTGAATATAATTACATGACTACTGATTGTCCCCAAATCTCCACTATTTTTGGTGCCCTGAAGATCCATAAGGATCTTGGCGATCCTCCTTTACACCCCACTGTTGATTCAGGAAATTCCAAAACATTTTATATAGCCCATTTCATCGATCAACAGCTAAAAGGTTCAGTGGCCAGTATCTCTCATATTTGTCAGGATTCTTGGGACTTTTTAATTAAATGTAAATCAGCTGGTATCATTTGCTGATGGGCTGTTTATAACCATCGATGTCAAGGATCTGTTTAGTTGTATTCCCCATGAGATTGGATTGCAGTGGTTTTATGATTGCCTTCATAAATATTTACATATCAACCAGGGGAAAATTAACATGTTTACACAACATATGGAAATGATTTTATCCGATAATTTTATATATTTTGAAAGACACTATTTTAAACAACTGAAAGGGGTGGCAATGGGTGCTCCTTGTGGACCTCTTTACACCAATATCATTATAGCCTTTTGGGAATACCAGTTTCTTTTTCCAAGTTCCTTCTTTTCATCCACCAAAATGTATGTCTATTACCTGGACAGTATATTTGTTGCTTGTACTGGTCCACTGGAGAATATTTCATCCTTTATAGATTATATAAATGGTACTACTAATTTTCTATATTTCACTCATTCTATTGACTACTGGTCTGTTCATTATTTGGATGTCCTTTTGTCTAAGGATGAATCTCTGTTTGGTTTGAAGGCTACTATTTTTAGAAAACCAATGTATTCCAATTGTTTCTTACATTTTAGCAGCCATCAGCCTCCACATGTCAATCGAGCAGTCGTCAAGGGACAGATGGCCAGGCTGGACAGGTGGTCACTTTTGATAGTGACTTTGAGGAGGAAAGTAATCTGTGTAGGATGTTTTTAAATAGAGGTTATCCCTTGGAGATGATTTCCAACATTCAACAAGAGGTTATTTGCAAAAGGCACACTGTTTTTTACATCCCGTTGTTAAATCGGATAAATGGATCTATCAATTTTACTTCAAATATGGGCGTTATCACCTATGGTGACTTGGCTCCACTGACCCACTAAAATAGTATTCATTTATTTTACATGTGTTGACCGGGATAGTCCGACTGGATACATGTCCATTTTCAGCAGAGGCCCAGGGAGAAAAGCTCAAAGGTAGAACATACAGAAAAATCACAAAATGATTACAAGTTACACACAGTTTACAGGCTCCAGCTGAGCAAGCAGGTAATGTAATCATACATTTTTAAAACAGTGCTGACAAATTGACTAGGCTATGTAACATTATTACAGATAATAAAGGAGGATCTAGTCAGGTTTTGAACAAGGACATAGTCAGTGAGTTTTAAAGTATAGCTGATCAGCAGGAAGAGAGTTCCAAGTTTTGCCAACAAAGTGTTAGCAAACATTGAGTCCCCAAGCAGAGTTGTTGATTTTAGATGTTTGAACCAGTAGTTTATTAGAAGAGCGAAGTGACCTCAGGTTGTTATAAGGGTTGATGACATTTTTAAGTGCAGGTGTATTATCAGGGTGGTTGAGAACTTTATGGGCAATTACAAGCTGGTTGTACTGAAGTAGGGTAGGTCATTCTAGCCACCCCACATGATCTAGGTTGTAACAGTGGTGGGTCCTATAGGCTGTGTTTGTTGCAAATCTAACAATATGGTTATAACATCTGGAGAGTTTGCTAAGAGTGGATTTGTTCACATTAGTGAGTAGAGGGGAGGCATAGAGAAGAGTGGAGAGTAGATGGGAACGAGCAATAGCAGTCCAAGCAAATGACTGTAAGGAAAGGTTTGATCTTATAGAGGGAGACAAGCTTTTTGTTAATGGTTTTGATAGTTTGATTGACATGGATATCAAATTTGAAGGTGTTATCTACTGTGACGCCTAAGAGTTTGGTTTGCGCATCTGGGGAGATAATGGTACCATTATTAGATTTTATGGTGAAGAGTAGTGAGGAAGACTTACAAGTTGGGGAGAAAAGAAACAACTTTGTTTTGTCAGGTTTTAATATCAGCTGATGGTTAGAGAGCCAGTTTTCAACTATACTGAAAGTATTCTGGGTTAATGTCATTAGATCTGTCGGGGAGATGGCTGAGCAAATCAAGGTGGAGTCATCCGCATATTGGATACAGGTAGCATTTGGGATGACAGTGGGAAGGTCATTAATAAACATAGAGAAAAGAAGGGTTCCTAGTATGGAGTCCTGGGGAACTCCTAGGGTGACGGGTAGACGGGCTGATAGTTTGTCCTACCATAGGACGGCTTGTTGTCTACCACACAGCTAAGATTGAAACCAATGAAGTGCATGGCTATTTCCTGAGAATGCCTTAAGGGTGTGCATGACTATTTGGTGGCTGACCATATTGAAGGCCTTGGAGAGTTCTAAAAAGAGGGCTTAGGAAAGCTTGCTATTATTTCAGTTATGGTGTTAGAGAAGGATAGGAGTGGTGAGGTGGTACTGTGGTGTGGCCTAAAACTGTGCTGAGAGTTAGCCAACAGCTTATTCTGGGTAAGATAATGCGCAAGTTGTTTATGGACACATTTTTCCATAATTTTAGCCAATGGTTACAGAACACTTATGGGTCTAAAGTTTGATAGTTTGAAGGAGCTGCCTCCTTTATGGACTGGTATTACATGAGATATTTTCCAAATGGAGGGGATGATGGCTTCAGATAAGGTTATGCTGATTATGATGGAGATGGGGTATGCTATGGCATCTGCTGCTTTTTGCAGATACTCTGGTGGGAGGAGATCAGTTGCTAGAGTAGTTGGTTTTAATTTCTTAATTAGAGATCTGATAAGTGATGTAGAAACAGGCTGAAAGCTAAAGGAGAGTGGGGTATTAGCTAAAGGAGAGTGGGGTATTAGCTAAAGTAGAATGGGGTATTGGATGTGGCACAATTTGGGTTGGAGCAGCTGGGTGCCAGTTGGCTGGCTAGGGACTGGATAGTCTCTGAAGAAACTATTGAAGGTATTTGCAATATCCTCTGGGGATTTATGGTTGGAAGCTGACGGGGTAGGAGTGGAGGACTGTCCTGGGCAAAGAAGCTTGTTTATACCTGCCCAAAACTTCTGAGGTTTGTTGTGATGATTTTGTTGAAGATGGTGTTAGAAGTTTTTTTGTTTAGTATAATATATTTTTTTTATGTGATTTCTTAGCTGTCGCTATCTGAGTTGATCTAGTGGGTCTTTTGTGGGACGCCATTTGTCCCACGCCTTATTTCTAGCTATGATTTTAGATTTGGTCTCTTTTGAGAACCACAGGGGCAGTTTCTGTTTTGGTTCTAATGGAGTGAGCAGGAGCGTGAGAATCAAAAATAGTAAGGAATATGGAATTAAAGTATGCTACCGCATTGTCCAGTGAAAGATGCTTTAGGATTGACCAATTGCAAGCTTTATGTTCATTTTGAAAATTGGTGGAGTTGAAGTTCTTATTATGTCTGATGGTTTTAAAGGTGGTCTGGTGGGGGTTGTCCATCTTGTGCTTGATAATGTACATAAGTAAGTGGTCACTTAGGTCATCTGGGAGGGTCCCTGACTTGTACATATAGGGGTGGCTGTTGATAAGTATCCAATCTAGGATACTGTCTTTGTTATTGGGTTTGCCTATCCTGGTGGGGGAAGATATGAGCTGCATAAAACCATGTAGGTTGACATGGGTTGTAGGAGATTCTGAGGAACAGATGTTCCAATCAATGTTAAAATCTACAAGCACCATAGTTTCTTGGGGGCAGGTACTGGATAACCAGTGGAGATGTCCTCTAGGGTGTTTGCATAATTTCCTGGGGGAATCTAAACGCAGACAATGTTTATGCATTTGTTACTGTTAATCTGTAGTTTAGTAATAAGAATTTCTGCATTATTAAACTGGGGTGGTTGTAGGGAGACAGTAGTAACATCTAGTGCATTTTTATAAAGTAAAGCTACCCCACCATTCTTCCTAGTAGTACAATCTAATCTAAGCATGTCGTACCCTAGTGGTATTACCTCATTGTCTTTAGTTACCGGTTTTAGCCAGGTGTCCGTAAGACATAAAACATTGGGGGAGTAAACTGTTATGAGAGCATGCAGACTATGGACCTTATTGTTTATGCTTCTGATATTTAGTTGGCAGGTCCAGAGATAATGTGAGGGCCTATTTGCCAGTGTTATTTTAGAAGGAATATTAGTTTGGGAATTGGAATCAACAGGTGGAGATGGGCCAGGGTTTGGGTGGATGTCTCTATCCATTGTCAGGCTGTAATGTAAGCTAACTATGAGTTTCATTTTTGGCAATGTTTAGTTTTGGGACTGATATACCTGGGTCTAATCGGTTGGTAGTTTTTAGGAATGGTAGGGTCAGGTATGTGGGGAATTATGAAGTTGTCAGTATTGTTTCATACTGATGTAGTGATAGTTTGGGATTTTGGGCAGTGGAAACCTAGGTAGGGCTGATTTGCCTAGGTGGTGAGGAGATATGGAATGAGTAACAGAGGTAACAGCGAAAAGTGATAGTGATGTAGTGAGAGTTTGGGATTTTGGGTGGTGGAAACCTAGGTAGGGCTGATTTTTATAGGTGGTGAGGAGATATGGAATGAGTAACAGAGGTAACAGTGAAAATAGTAGCAATATTTTGAGGGATAACATAGTGCCTGGCTGGGGCATTATGTTGGGACTGTATTTGGAGCAGGAGTAAATTAAGAAGACTAGGAAGATTAGTGGCAGGTGGGGGGGGGGGGTTGATCTAGCAGATTATCTTTGATAGGTTATAGTGGAAGGGGTTTTTTAGAGCCTTAAATTTAGCACCACCGGAGGCGGGTGAGATTTGGGGGCAGAGTGGGGCATGAATCAAGCCCGAGCACAGTGACGGCAAGCCTAGCAGGGTCAAACCAAACCACGTAGTACCTGACCTGATTTCTGTGCATGCAAGGGAAGTAATTGTTAAATGTTATATTTTACTTCTCTAGTTTTATACTGCAGATTGATAGTTCACACTTGGGGAGGTAAAAAATATTAAATTTGCCACTAGTAGCTCTTTAACTAGTGACCCAATAATTAGAGAAAAACAACACTAAGAAATTCCTGAGGTCTAATGGCTTACTAGTGAGTAGAACTCAACTGCTGATAAGCATGTGTGACCTGATGGGAGACTAGTAATTTAAAGATGGCTCCATAAACAACAGGAATCTAATATAGACTTAGTATTGGGGGTGGGGGTAGCAAAAAGGGTGTGAACCAGGTGCAATGCAAAGAAACTAGCCAAACCAAAGAGGCAAACAGTGGAAAACTATGAGTGAAGGCCTCAGAGGGGGTGAGTAGTAATACAAACTCTACTTGTAAAGTGAAGGAGAGAAGAGACAGCAACGTTTATTAAGGTTGGGAGTGTGTCTTCACATTGCCTTGTTTATTAGTAGTCAGTTTATGCACAGATTAGAGTAGGGAGATACGTTAGCAGTGAAGGGGAATGTATAGAGATGCAAATAAACAGGTGGGGCTCAAGTGATACAAAACTAAGGCAAACAGCACTGAAAGAGCTGCTTGAGGGTTAAGTTTTAATCACAGAGAATAGGAAGGACCTGAATTAACTGTATACTGTCTAGTGGACAGTGTGGATTACTACACAAGCTGGAGGGGACACAAGGCTCAAACAATCAGTGTTGCTAGCACACTGAGAACTACTAAGTAACACAGCTAATGTTAAAGCTTCACTATCATAGCTCATACATGTAGAATGCCTGGTTGGACTGACCCTGCTCTTTAGGCTCAAAGGGTATATCCTTGGTTTAGTTTTGCAGTACTGATTTCTTCCTAGAATGTATGGGTGGGGTGGTAGCCGTGGACTGCAGAGTTGCCTGAGAGTGCCTGCTCTTCAGGCTCAAAGGGTATATCCTTGGTTTAGTTTTGCTGTACTGATTTTTTCCTAGACTGCATGGGTTGGGTGGTAGCCATGGACTGCAGAGTTGCCAGAGTGTGATGTCTAATGCCTGGGTGGACTGACCCTGCTCTTCAGGCTCAAAGGGTATATCCTTGGTTTAATTATGCAGTACTGATTTCTTCCTAAACTGTATGGGTGGGGTGGTAGCCGTAGACTGCTGAGATTGTACCCTGCCCATTTATTTCTACCTACAATTTAGATAGCGCATTAATTTCTGCATTATTGAAAAAAACTGAGCTTTAACAGTTGCTGATCAGGATATTGTGGATGGTTTGGGTGCTTGTCCCTCTTTCGTATATCAAAGAGGGTCTAATTTGAAGAATATTTTTGAGTGCTCGGTAGGCCAATGGTGGGTCGGATGGCTCAAGTGTGGAGCCGGTCACCAATGCCAATATGTAAATTGTGTGTCTGGGATATCAATATGGGACGAATATATTCCTATATCAGGCCGGTTTTATTGTTTTACTCAAGGAATTGTATATATTGCTTCTTGTATTAAATATTCAGGATTTTATGTTGGTAAGAATGAACGTAAATTAAGTCAGCATACTTATGAGCATATATATGAAATTAGTAAAAAGAAAAATACCAGTGCTCTGTACAAGCATATTTCTCGGTTTCCTTGCTGTGAATTTAAGTCCACTGTAGTAGAACAGGTGATAAAAAGCCCAAGAGCTGGTCCGTGGAAAACTTTGCTTGAGCTTCGTGAATTATGGTGGCAAGTTTACTTACATGCGTCCGCCACTCCTGGACTAAAGAGCATATTTCAACTGCAAGTTTAGTGAAGTTAAAGACATTTGACAGATAGTGTTCATTAAATTTAATATTGTTTATTTTTGTATGCATACATTGATTTACTCATGATATTTTAAGGGAGCAATGTTGTTTTTATTATTTATTATTTAAGGTGCACTGTATTGTTTTTAGTGAATGGTTTGCTGAGCTGCTATTTCTTTAAATGTTACACTTTGTCTCACTATAGAGTGCTACTTTGTTTCAAGTCATTGACTACATGGTATCCCATTTGTTTAAGTTTGCACGTGACTTTTTGCTATAAAATGGGGCACTTCATTGATCTTAAATTTTAATATGAAGAAGTCTGATATTTTCAAAAGAAAGCTCTTATTTTAATTGTTGTGCCATGTCCGCTCTGTAAGTATAAAGTACAGTTTTGTACCTACCATAAATGTAGATGTTCGAGTGTATATACTGCTGCAGTCATCACACTTGGGTTATCCTGTCGTCAGGCGGTCCCGCAGTTGGCCGAATCCCAAAGCCCTGGTCCGGTGTCGGCTGTTGTCGCTTCTTCCCTGATGTCAGTGCGACAGGGGTGTAAAAGAGGCAGCCAACGCCATTTTCTTCAGTTTTTCTTGCCCCAGATGTCAGGTGCCCCCAACTAGGAAGGCAAAACAAAAAGCTATGCAAAAATTCCTTAGAAGATAAACAATAGTACTAACTATTAGCAAATACACCATATAGACATGCATCCAATTGATTGATGAACATGGAGCTATAACTAACACCCTGGTATGTAGAGGGGATGGTGGAGGGTAACCTGGACTGCAGCAGTATATACACTCGAACAACTACATTTATGGTAGGTACAAAACTGTACTATGTTCATCGTGTTATACTGCTGCAGTCATCACACTTGTGTTGAATCCCAAAGCTATGGATGGGTGTCTGGTACTAAACTGGGTTAGGCAAAGCTAGGATGCCCTGCAGCACTGCAGTGGCAAAACCAGCTCTGGATTTTGAGTATAAAGGAAGGTGGTAGTGCTTGGTAAAGGTGTGCACTGAACTCCAAGTGGCTGCCTCCAGAATGTCCTTGGTTGGAATCCACTTGAGAAAGGCTGCTGAAGTTGCTGTAGCCCTGGTAGAATGGGAACTAATATTAACAGGCACTGCTTTCCTATGGTGTGAGTAGCAAAAGCGGATACAATCTGCTATCCCATTTGGAGATGGTCTGTTTTGAAATGGCCTTTCCTTGTGAACCTGCAGCATAGGATACAAAGAGTTGGTCAGTTTTTCTGAAGGTCTTTGTCCTATCTAAATAGTAATGTAGCTGTCTGTGAATGTCCAAAGAGTGAAGGAGTCTTTCTCCTTTATTCTGGGGGTTTGGATAAAAGGTGGGTAAATGAATGGTCTGATTTAAAGCCACACTGGATACTACTTTTGGCATAAAGGTAGGGTTAGTTCATAAGGAGACCCTGTCCTGATGAAAAATGATGAAAGGTTCCACTGCCATAAGTGCCTGTAGTTCTGAGACCCTGCATGCTGAGGTAATAGCCAGCAACAAAGCTGTTTTCCAAGACAAGTATTGTAGTTCTGCTGAGAATGCTGGTTCGAAAGGAGGCAGTGTTAATTTTTCTAAAATTAAGTTCAGGTCCCAAGCTGGTGTTGGGGGTTTTCTGGGGGGTCTTATATTCTTAGCCCCTCTGAGAAACTGCCATAGTAAAGGGTGTGAGAACATTGGAGGATCCGTATTGTATTGAGCTGAAGTGGCTGAAGCATGGATCTTAATGAATGAGAGTGAAAGCCCTTGGTGTAGCATCTCAGTTAAGTATTGCAGTATTTGAGGAATGCTAGGTATCCAAGGATTTTGGCCTTTAGCCTGGTTCCATGCACAAAATCTTTTCCATTTGTCTGAGTAAGTTTTTCTGGTGCTGGGCCTTCTGGCCTCCATAATGACATTCTGGACGTCCTTTGAGAGAAGTGTTGATTGAAAATTCAAGGTAGTCTCCATGCAGCTAAATTTAAAGTTCTGAGCTGGCTGTGTAGTATCAGAGAGTTTTTCTGAGTCAGCAGTAGTGGGAATTGAGGCAAGATCCATGGAGGGCTGTGAGTCAAGTTCCTTAGTAATGGGTACCAGTGCTAGCGTGGCCAGTCCGGAGCAATGAGGATCATTTGTGGTCTCTCTGATCTGACTTTCAATAATACCTTGCCCAGTAGAAGTAGTGGTGGGAAGGCATAGACTGCCAATGCTGTCCAACTGAATGATAGGGCGTCCACTTTCCAGGCTAAGGAGTGATAAGTCCTTGTGCAAAATTTCTGTAGTTAGCAATTGTTGGAGGAGGCAAATAGATTTACGTCTGGACGTCCCCACCTTTGAGTTATCATTGAAAATACTTGTGGGTGTAGTCTTCACTCGTGAGGATCTGCCATATTTCTGCTTAATTCATCTGCCAATATGTTTTCCTTTCATGGCAGGAATTGTGCTTGCAGTTGCACTTGGTAAGTCAATGCTGGGTTCCACAAGGTCATTGCCTATCTGCATAAAGGGTAGGAGTGTGTTCCTCCTTGTTTGTTTATGTACCACATCACTGTGGTGTTGTCTGTCCTTATTAGTAGTTGTCCTGGATGCAAGAGGTCCTTGAAAGCTGTCAGTGCATTTTGCACAGCTAGCATCTCCTTTTGGTTGATGTGAAGATGCATTTGTTTTGCAGACCATTTGCCCTGTATGCACTGACCTGCCATGTGTGCTCCCCAAGTGTAGTCTGAAGAATCTGTTGTCACAGTTTGGTTTGCTGGAGATAAGACGAAAGGAAGACCCTTGTTTATTTGACATGCCTGACCCCACCATAGGAACTCTTTTTGAAGGCATGGAATGAGAGGTATACTTGATTCGAGGCTGTGCCTGTGTTGAGACCATACACTTTTCAGTTACCATTGTAATTTCCTCATATGCAGCTTTGCATATGGGAGTAGTTGAATGCAGGATGCCATGAACCCCAATGCCTGCAGGATTTTCCTTGCAGTGAGCTTGGTAAAAGTTGCCATCTTTTTGAAGTATTGAGTCAATTGTTGTTTGTCTGGCGTGAGAAAAGCCATCTGGGCTGTTGTATTTAAGCTGGCACCCAGGAATATTATTTGTTGCGAGGGTATTAGCTTTGACTTCTTTTTGTTTACTGTGTACCCTAGGCAACTGAGCAGCTGTATTACAAATGCCAGATGCTGTAATAGAATGTCCTTGCTGTCCGCTTGGATCAGGCAGTCATCGAGATATGGGTAAATTTGTATTCCTCGTTGTCTGCAATATGCAATTACTGATGCCAGGCATTTCGTAAATACTCTGGGCACAGTAGATAAGCCAAAGGGCAATGCAGAGAATTGATAATGTGTTGTACCTGACAAGAATCTGAGGTATCTTCTGCAATCTTGTCTGATAGGGACATGCAGGTTATGCCTCTTTGAGGTCCAACGTTACCAGCCAAGACTCCTTGCCCAGCATGGGAAGAAGCTGCTGAAGTGTGAGCATTTTGAATTTGGGTACCTCCAGGTATGTGTTTAGAATTGAGAGGTCTAAAATGGGCCTCCAGGCTTTGTCCTTTCTTGGGACTAGAAATAGTCTTGAGTAAAAACCTTGACCTTGCTCCTTTGTAGGTACCTTTTGAATTGCTTTCATATCCATGAGAGCTGATATTTGCGCTTGTGCCTCTGCCCATTGGTTTGGAGGCAGATTTGGCATGCCTCTCATCCGTGGTAAAGTGTGGAAATGAAATCTGTATCCTCGGGTAATAATATCCAGAACCCATTTGTCCTTTGTTATAATGCGCCAGTTTTGTGGAAATAAAGCCAGTTTTCCTCCCAAAGTTGCTGCCAGGGCAATTTTGCTTGGCAGGCGAAGGGGGAAGTCATTGTGTTTGTTTCCTGAAGGGTTGAGATTTTTCGTCTCTCCTTCTTTGAGATGTTGTTTGCCATTGTCTAGGCCTGAAAGAACCTTGTGGCTGGCCTCTGCCTCTAGGGCGTCTGTACCTACCTCTTTGGGGTCTTTCTGATGCAGGAAAGGACCAGTTTTTTGATGGCCAGTTCCTGCTGAAACGAGGAGGTTGTACCTGTAAAAAATGTTTAACTGTTTGCATAGATTTTGCCTTTTCTTCCATTTTCTTTAAAACTTCCTCTGCTTTGACACCAAATAAAACATCTTTCTGCAATGGAGCATCCAATAACTTTGCTTTGACATGTTCTGGTAAGGCTTGTCCTTTAAGCCAAGCATGCCTACGAATTACAGACCCTGTGACAGCTGCTCTACATGATGCTTCCAATGAATCAAAACCACACTGTAAGGTATGCTTTCCCACCTGTTCTGCTGCATGCAGCAAATCCTGTATCTCTTTGAAATCAGGTTGATCTGTCTGAGGGGTCATTTTCTGTTTTAACTGTGTAATCAAGTACTGTTGGTATTTTAGCATGTGGAATTGGCAGTTTAAGGCCCTCATGGCCAAAGTGGCAGTCGTATACACTTTCTTTCCCCATCTTTCTAATGCTCTGGAATCTCTTTTGGAAGGAAGTGGATTCTTAGCAGTAGAGGCCTTAACCCCTTTGGGACCCTGGGAAATGGTTTCTGGGTCTGCAGTAGGACTTTTATATAGAAACTTATGAGTGTCAGGAACTCAATAGTATCTGTCTGGTTTAGCTGGTGCTGGAGGTAAAGAATCTGGGTTTAGACTAGATTCGGAGTAAACATCATCCAAAATGTCTAAAACTGGAGGAATTGCTAGGGGTCTATGCTGTGGAAGAAGAAGAAACTCCCGGAGTCTTTTCTTAGAGTCAGAATAATCTTGGCCTTCCCAGTGGAAGTGTTCCCTCAAGGTGTCTAAACTTTCCCCAAAAGAGAAGTCTTCAGGGGGGGGGGGGGAACAGAGGGAATGGACTCTTCAGCATCTGAATCTTCATAAGGAGGGAAGGAGTAATCCTGGTCCTCAGAGTTGCCTGAGGAAATGGATGCTTGGTCAGGGGAGGGATAATCTTCCTCCAGTCTAGGCCTTTTGTCGGGGGGGGGGTTGGGATCCCCTGATAAGGGTAATTAAATCCTCAGCCATCTTAAGCATCTGTTTTTTAGCCATAGGGGCCTGTGGGGGATTGTGTGGACCCGGCTTCCTAACTTTCAAGGGAGCTTTAGCATAAGACTTAGCAGAGATAGTAGTCGGTTTGAAGACACCTTCAAAAACCGAAGGCCTATCCAAAATTTCCAGATCACTGTCAGGACTGGCGTCCGATGGGTGAGGTGGAACCGGTTCCTGAGGCCCAGCTGCATCGGTCTGGGAGGCCGTCAGAATTTCTGATTCAGCGGTAGTCAGGGGCTGCGTGGGCGCCTCGCTGAAAACCGGAGAACCAGCGTCAGGCCTGGCTGAGGCCTCGGTAACTGGTCTTGGCCTTGGCTGTTTGTCCTTATCTTTGTGTTTTTTAAACAATGCTGATGTCGGCTGCTCCGACGGCATGCTATAATTACATTTTCTACCAAAATAATGCTGGACGAAATCTCCCCGACGCTTAATTGTAGGTTTGTTGAACCTAGCACAAAAGCGACAACCAGAGACGTTGTGGTCTGGGCCTAGGCAAGGAATACACTGAGAATGAAAATCCTTATGAGGTATTTGCTTCCCACAAGAAATGTAATTATTAACTTTGTCTGACATCGGTCTGAGGCAAGAAAAGTTTCCCCAACGGGGTACTTAGCTTTAGAGAAGATTTCGGGCTGAAATTCGAATCGAAAATCTCAGGAGCTGGTCCAACCGGCACTTGCGAACTGCTTCTGCTTCGGGCACCGCGCGGCAAGAAAGACTGAAGAAAATCGCGTCAGCTGCCTCTTTTATACCCCTTTCGCACTGACGTCAGGGAAGAAGCGACGACAGCCGATGCCAGACCAAGGCTTTAGGATTCGGCCGACTGCGGGACCGCCTGATGACAGGATAACCCAAGTGTGATGACTGCAGCAGTGTAACACAATGAACATCAAATCTTTTCTCAATTCAGACAGCCGTTGTTGCATGTTTATGTACCAGACCACCAACATGTTGTCTGATTGAACAGCCACCATTTCCAGAGGAAGATCAGTCTGAAATGCCTGCAGCACTAGAAGCATTGCCTCATCTCCAGGAGGTCTATGTGCAGATTGGACTTGTCTGCAGACCAAGTTCCTTGGACTGTCTTCCCCAGATTATGCCCCTCCACCCTACCTGGGAAGCATCTGTGGTCACTGTGACCTGTGGTTGAGGGGAAAACAAAGGGTCAACCTTGTGTCAACTGCTCTGACTGAATCCACCATGAGAGGGTCCTTCTGCATGTGTCTGTTATGACAATTTGGTGAGACATCAGTTGGTAGATAATTGACCATTGTACAACTAGAAGCTATTGAAGTATTCGCATGTGAATTCTGGCTAATAGAACTAAGACTATCGCAGTAGCCACTGATCTTAAAGCCTGTAAAACATGATGAGTGGCTACCTTCTTGTTTCTGATCAATCTGTGTGTTTGTTGCCTGACTGTTAACACTCTGGAGGGTGGAAGTTCTGCAATCATCTGAGTAGTGTCCAGTAGTGCTTCTATGAACTCTAGTGTTTCAGAAGGGTCCAGATGTGATTTTTGGTAATTTATGGTTATACCTATTTCTGTACACATTTGAAGAAGAGAGTCTCTCACATGGATATGTAGATGCCTGGTTGGTGTGGATATGAGCCAGTCATCTAAATACGAAACACCCAGAATCCTTGTAGTCTCAGGTGAGACGAAACCACTGCCATGCATTTGGTGAACAGTCTGAGGCGGTAGTAAGAACAAAGGGCAGTGTTCTGAACTGGTAATGACTGGCTCCTAGCTGGACGCGTAAGTATTTTCTGGAATGTCTATCCATTTTTATAGGATAGTATGCATCCTGAAGATCTACAGAGCACATCCAATCGTCCTGTTCCAGAAAAGGAAGAATGGACCGCACCGTCACCATTTGGAACTTGCAATGTTGAACTGACTTGTTCAATATGCTGAGATCCAGAAATGGTCTCCAGTCCCATTTTCTTTGGAACCAATAAGAACCTTGAGTAAATTATGAATCCTCTCTGTTTATGGGAGATCTCTTGGATGACTCTTTTTTCCAGCAGTTATTGAATTTGAATGACTGCTTGATCTCTTTCACTGGGTGGAACGTCTGGGATTTTCCTGTTGTGCAGGGTTGTTGAGAGAAGGGAAGTTGGTAACCCATGGATGCTATCCTCTGCACCCACATATCGGAAAATATCTTTTGCCAGACTCTCCAGTGCAGGGATAGTCGACCCGACTGCCTACGGATGTGGATGATCGGGCCTCCTTTCAGGAGTGCTGAAAGGGTTTCCTGAAGAAAGACTACTGCGACCCTTGGTTCTGTGGACTCTCTCTGCCACAACGGCGGCGTCTTCTATTATTGTTCCCGCTTCTGCCTCTGGGGGAAAACTCTCTATATGTGTCTTGGTAAGACCCCTGAGACTATTTTAACTCCATTTTCCCGCTTTCTCTCTGACCTTTAAGATACGGTCTCTGAGGCGCTAAAAAACATATGCCTAAGGCAGAAAGAGTCTTACTTATTTTTCACACATGGATAGAGTATCTTTGATTTGGGACCAAAAAGTGAAGTGTCATCAAATGGTGTGTTGATGAACAAAGACTTAGAATGCTCTGCAAAGTTGCACAGGTGCAACCAGGCATGCCTCCTCATATAAATGCTGAAACCTGCCATTCTACTCATTCCTTCGGCTGCATGCAGAAAGAGCCTCATGGAAGAGTTAGCTATAGAATGTAGGGTTGCTAACTGGGAAGTTACCTTTTCACTTGCTCCGACAGCTACTGCTCCTTCAAGTGTATCTGACGGTTCCTTGATCAGATCCCTTTGCGACCTGGTAAACTGAGAAAGGTAATTCAGTGATTGCAAGACAAAGGTCGCTGAAGAAAAAAGACATTATGTACTCACCATAACATTCCATCTCAGTAGTTCTACTTTATTTGTCTTCAACCTGTGGGTACCAGATCTGTATTGGATCTGAGCCGGCAAATTCACTAGCATCTGCTCCAAACTCCAAGCTCCTCACCTTACCCATAATACACCTCCACTACCTTCCAACACCCAGATCGAGTTTGCTGACCGTTATACTGAGAATCCGACCTGAAGAATACTTTATGACCTAAAACTGCAGCCAACAGGCTGTTCATATGATAAGTTCTGGGGGAAGGAGGGAGGGAAAGATGGTTGAAGACAAATGAAGTAGAACTACTCAGATGGAATGTTATGGTGAGTACATAACTTCTTTATCTGAAGTAGTTTACTTCATTTGGTCTTCAACCTGTAGGGCAACTCACCAGCTACTAAACTCATGGGTGGCCCTCATGGAAGGATATTCCGGAGCACCGCGGAACCAAAGGATGGTCTCCTTCTAGAAGTCAAATCCAATTTGTAGTGAGAAATAAATATGTGAGATTAGGACCAAGTAGCTGCAGAACAAATATCATCCAATGAGACTCTAGACCAAAAGGCTGCAGAATTAGCCATTGACCTAGTGGAATTAGCTTTCACCTGACCCGGAGGAGACACACCTTTATCCTTATAGAGCTGAAGGATGCACACGGACATCCACCTAGCAATAGTGACCTTAGAGACAGGTTTATCCAAAAAGGGTTTAGAGAAGGACACAAGCAATTGATCAGATTTACGAAATTATTTAGTCCTGTGTAAATAAAATTGCAACTGTCTATGTACATCCAAGTGGAGTTGGATTCCATTTTGTTAGGAAAGCTTGGGAAGAAAACAGGTAATTTAATGGTATGATTGATGTTAACTTGTGATGCAACCTTAGGAAGAAAGGAAGGATTGGTTTGAAGGAAAACTCTATCTTTATGGAAAATCATATATGGAACTTTAATGGACAAAGCTTGCAGTTCTGAAACCCTTTTAACAGAGGTGATAGCTACCAGGAATGCTGTTTTCCAAGATAAGAACTTAAGATCTGTGGTTGAAGCAGGTTCAAAAGGCGGAGTGACCAAAGCTTGAAGAACCATTGTAAGGTCCCATGGAGGAACAGGATCCTTGACTGGGGGCTGTAACAGGAAAGTACCTTTGATAAAGGCTTTACACAGTCTGGAAGAGGTCAGGGAGGCAGAATTCTCACCCATGTGAAAATAAGAGATGGCAGGTAATTGAACTTTGATAGTAGAAGACCTTGCTCCTTGTTGAAAAATATTGGCTAGGAAGTCAAGAATGGCACAAATAGGAGCTGTGAAAGGATCTAAACTCCTTTGAGAAGCCCAAAAGGAAAAATGTTTCCATTTGCTACGGTAAATCTTCCTGGTTGAAGACTTATGAGCTGCCACCAGAATAGACCTAACTGAAGAGGATAATCTAGGAGTCCTAGTGATCATGGGAACTGGAGCAGCCAAGCTGTGAGCTTCAAAGTGTCCAGGTTCGGATGAGAAACCCCCAGTGTTTGTGAAATCAGATCATGAATGGGATCGAAGATCCAAGGCGGAGCCAGAAGATGAGACCAAAGGAAGGGTCACCATACCTGGCGAGGTCAAAATGGGGCAATGAGGATCACTTTGCTCCCCAGTCGAAGAGATTTCTGTAGAAACCTCAGAATAAGAGGTACTGGATGGTAAGCATACAGAAGACTGGGAGGCCAAGCATGGACTACAGTATCTCTGGGGGACTCCCCCGGCAGGGGTTTCAGAGCAAAAAACCCACTGCACTTCGCGTTGGATGGAGATGCGAAGAGATTGCAGCAAGGCTGACCCCACTCCAGAAAGATCTGCTCCGCTACTGAATGATTCAGAGACCACTTGTATGGCATCAGAACAGTCCGACTTAACCTGTCCGCTAGAATGTTGGACTGTCCCAGAATGTGCGTTGCTATGAGAAAGCGACCGGTGGAGATCGCCCATTTCCACACTCTCATGGCCTTGCGACAAGGGTTTAAGATCCGGTCCCTCCCTGTTTGTTGACGTACCAGACCACTGACATGTTGTCTGATTGAATTGCAATGGTTCCCAGAGGAAGAAAGGCATGAAGGGCCAGCGATACCAAAAGTCATGAAGGGCCTGCGACACCAAAAGGTCTGCCCTCATCTCTAGAATGTTTATGTGCAAACTGGTCTCAACAGGGGACCACAGTCCTTGGACTGTCCTACCCAAACAATGCCCCCAACCCACGTTGGGAAGCATCCGTGGTCACTGTGGCTTGGTCAGGGGCTAGAACAAAAGGTCATCACTCCAAGATTTGCAGAGAGCACATCCACCACAGAAGGGATGACCGGCAGACTTGTCTGAGGTGTATTGGATACAATAATGGAAGTTCCAGCAGGGACCATTGTACAGCTAGTATCCACTGTAGTACTCGCATCTGTAACCGGGCACACAGAAGAAATGTTATGGTTGCTGCCATTGAACCTAAGAGCCTCAACACTGATTCTGCTGAGGGAAAATGAGAATGGTAGATCAGGGAGACATGCAACCTCAGGTTTCATACTCTCTCCAGGTCAGGAAGATTTTGCACTGTAGTGTGTCTATCCTTGCCCCAATATAGTCTATCGCCTGGACAGGATTTAGAAGCGTTTTGGATGCGCTGATTGTAATCCGCAATTGAAGAGCAAGCTTTAAGAAATAATCCCTGGTTTGAGAAAGTAGATGACTGGTGGGAGCAGTGAGGAGCCAATCGTCCAGGTATGGATAGACAATGAATCCCCTGAAGCCTCAGGTGAGCCACTACTACCGCCATAACTTTGGTGAACACCCTGGGGGCTGTGGTGAGACCAAAGGGTAGGGCTCGAAACTGGTAATGATTGACTCCTAACCAGAAGCGGAGGAACCTCTTGGAGTTTCTGTGCATCTTTATGTGATAGTAGGCATCATGGAGGTCTAATGAGCACATCCAGTCGCTCTCTTGCAGGTACGGCATGATGGACTGTAATGTCACCATCCAGTATTTTTCTTTGGCAACTGACAGGTTCAGGGTAGATAAGGCCCACTGGGTCTTAAGTCCCCCGTTTTCTTTGGCACCAAAAAGAACCTGGAGTAGATGCCCGATCTGGACTGATCTGGGAGGATGGGTTCGATGGCTCATTTTTCTAGCAGCTTGGAGATTTCCCGTGCTGCTGCCTCCTTTTGCATGGGTGGTACATCCCGGAGGTGTTTGGGAGGTTTGGGGGGACCATATAGAGGAAAGTGTATCCTCTGGATATGATCTGAAGCACCCAGTGGTCTGACGTTACAGACTCCCATGCCGTCAGGTGCAATGACAATCGTCCCCCAACTGCCTCCAGAGTAGAGCCTGTCCGAGAAAGGTTCTTGAGACCCAAAATTCCTCGGATCCCCTCTGCCTCTGGGCCGGTGTCTATCCTGTCCCCCTCTGCCTTTGGGGGAAGAAGACTTCTGAGTGTCCCGGGAATACTGTGACTTCTGGAACCACGTCTTCTTTTGCCCTCTCTGATTCCGGGAAAATGATCTTTGAGAGTTTGAAAAGCAGAATTCAATGGCAGACAGTGTCTTCCCATCCTTCTTACTCTGTACCGAAGTCTCTGATGGTCTTAGCAAAAAGAGCAGAGCCGTCATAAGGGGCGTTGGCAAAAGACGCCTTGAAACGTTCCGAAAACTGACATTGTCTGAGACAGGCGTTGTGCGTCATGGACATGCCAGACCCAGCAGCCCTAGCAGCTCCTTCGGTAGCATGTGAGAGGAGTCGCATGGACGTGTTGGAGACTGCTTTTAAAGTGGCCATCCTCATGGAGAACGTGTCTCTGTCCTCCTGCGACATGGACTAAGTGGGAGACTCAGCCAGTTCCTTGACCAGATCATGCTGGAGCCTCGTGATGTGGGCCAGGTAGTTCAACGCCCTGATGGAAAAGGTTGCTGACGCATAAACCTGCTTCCCTAAGCGGTCCATCATCTGAGACACTCAGTCAGGGGGATGAACCGAGGAAGTCTCATGGGCTAGTTCCTTTTTTGCGGCTGCTGCTACCACCATAGCGTCTATGGTGGAGCCCTTGTTCCACACTGGTCTACCTGATAGTGGACTCAAGAACTTATCTGGATGTTTAGGGATTGGTTCCACAGTGTCCATCTCCTTCCAGGCCCGCGAGGTGACCAGGTAAACGAGGAGATCTGTGGGAGGTGACACCCAGGAAGTAGATGGGCCTGTGTCAAAAGCCTCCAGGAACAGAGATTCATCAGAAGAAGGTTTGGGGGCACACCAACCTCCCTGCTGGCATAAGATTTCCATGATGTCTCCGAAGGAGACATCCTCGAGAGGTTACCTGGGGGAACCTGCCCCATCATCCAAATCCGTGTCCTCGGTGAGGGACTTGGGGGAGTCCTTTTACATGTATGCTTGCGAGGCACGTCTCCGGTGGGGCTCTCCGAGGGGAACTCGCAAGCCACCTTTTCCTCAGGAGGAACCGCCTGGGGCTCCTTGAGCATGAGTTGTCCCTCTGGTAAAATGATGGGATTCGTAAACAGAGCCAAGGGAGTCAGGCCGGAATCCGAGGAAATAGTCAAGAGTCTCGATCCACTGGTGAGAACCATTTCTACCACGTCAAACGCTGAGTGAGAATGAGCCTCCTGGGGTACCAATAAGGAAGCCGCTCTCCCCGGATCAGATGTGAGAATCGGAGCTGGGCCCAAAGTGGACGGAGGTCCGAGGGAGGGAACTTGGCCCGACAACGCCAAAGTCGATGAAAACAGTTCCGCTCCCTTGGATCCGACACCCAAGCTCTGGCTCCGAGAGCCACTCGGATCCGAACTGGTCGGATCTGACATGCTCCAGGCAGCTGTCGGCATCAAGGAGACAGGTATCCTCAGTGCCGACCCCCTGACTAAGGCCATCCTCGGATCCGAGTACTCCGAACCCGATGTACGGATCGGAGAAAGAGAAATTGGTGTGAAAAAAGGAAGTGAGCTACCCCCTCCAGAGGGAGAGGGGGCTGGCAAGATCCCCATTTGAATCTGAGTACAAATGAGCCTCCATCATTTTATCCATGTCAACTTTCGATAAGCTATGCTTGGATCTCGATGAGGCCATGGACTCCGACCTGGCGGGTTGAGGAACTGAGGCCCTAAATGGAGGGCATGTCTCCTCTGGCTCAGGGGAAAATCTCGGAGATCAGAGCTGAGGGGCGTCACGGATCCTAGCCTGACTTTTGGCGGGAGTAGAAGGAAGGTCCGGAGACCTCTTGCGTTTCTCTGGTTTGTGCTTGTCCGATTTGTGCTCTCTCTCTCTCCTTCTCTCTGCCCCTTTTCCGCTCCATTTCCACAGGCTTAGAAATGGGAGGTTGAGTCCCAGCCTGGGAGGGAGGAGAAGCAAAGGCAAGAGAGGTGGCTACAGCAGCTGGTGTGACTAAAGCAGTGGATGAGGCAGCCCCCTCAGAAGTGGGTAGAAGGACTTTTAGGGCCAACTTAGCCTTCCTGTCCTTTACAACGCATGGGTTAAAACTTGCGCAGATAGCACAATCAGTACTTAAATGGGCAACGCCCAAGCACATCACACAAAGAGTGTGGCCATCTATCTGCAGGAGACAATTTGTGGCCACACTCAGTGCACCTTTTGAAGACAGGCTTGGGGTCAGCCATGTCTCTACACAAGAAAAATTCACACTAGTGAAGGAAAAGGAGAAGAAAAAAAGACCTGTTTCCCACTGAAAACCACTCACCACACACTCAAGGCACACAGAACACTGAGGGGGGAGGGGAAGCAATACACACTAACAAACTAACACTAAAAACTACAGGAAATTTTCTAATACAAGATGCACTAGTGAGGGGAGGAGGAGAGGGAACCTACACTAAACACCTAACACACAAAAATTTAAGAAAAAGCTGCTTAAAAAGCAAATAACCCACTCACTAACTCGGAGATCATGATGCTTCAGGCAAGCCATGGCAAACGAGATCTGGGGGTTGGAAGGTAGTGGAGGTGTATTATTGGTAAGGGAGGAGCTTGGAGTTTGGAGCAGATGCTAGTGAATTTGCCGGCTCGGATCTGATATTGATCCGGTACCCACAGGTTGAAGACCTAATGAAGTAAACTACTTGAGATCATTCACTTCCTGCATCTATCCATCATCCTGGAATCCTTAGGAGGATGAATACTTGAACTCTCATCTGAAAGTTCCTTCTTGGTCATGCTACCATGACCATGGCATCTACTGCAACCCGTTTTCTCCAGAAGGCCTTGTCAGATGGGGCGGTAATTATTTTATTCAGTCTCCTGGGAATAGGTTTGATAGAGTCCAGGGGTCTCCCATGCCTGCTGAGACATCAAACCTATGAGCTCATTTGTGGGCAGAGTCACCCAGGAGGTAGACGGTCAGGAAACAAATGTCAACAGGTACACCAACTCCTCAGTTGAAGGATTACTGAACTGCCAAGCTGACTCTCTGTTTCAGGATCTGCAGAATCTCCCCAAAGAAAAAATCCTTAGGAGGTGACCGTGGGGATCCTTCTCCCTCATCGAGTTTGGTGTCTTCCATGGCTGACTCCTCCATGGAGTCCAACTGCTTCTTCTTGCAAAGACTCTTCCAAGGGACCTCCTCAGTGGGGTACACTGGGGAGGTATCAGAAGAGCAGGAGTATCCAGATGGATATCCCAGCACCGGAGGTTCCACTGTCCCTGTGGAATAACCTGGTCAGAAGAACGCAGGATACCTTGATGGGATTGAGGATCCAAAGGGGCAAGTGACCTTCTAGCTACTGTGACAGCTATAACCCTCTCCAGAGCCCCAAAGACTGACCTCTCCTGATCAAAGTAAGACTCCGGCTCAGACCTGCCATGCTTTCGGGATGGGGTCTCCTTAGTTCAGAAGACAGCTCGCCAGGGGTAGAAGCCAGAGCTGAGCTCATCTGCACCGAAGCCCTGAAGTGCATCGACTGCTCCGAAGACCTGGACGTCGAGCACATTTTTGGTTCACGAGGTTCACTGTGGCTCCGGGAACTCTATGGCTCCGAAAAGGCCAAAGAGCTCTGAGCACAGGTCTGATCCGCAGAAAGAGACATCTATGGATCAGAACTGAAAGGCACAGGCATATTGGATCTGACTCCAAAGCTTGCCCTGAAGTCGGAGGAGGAGGAAGTGGGGGAGTAGATAGCTTGGATAGACCTGGAATTGCTTGGGTTGAGGCCGAGGGGGACTTAGTGATACCCTGTGCCCACAAGATCTTCTGTACCATCCGTTTCACGTCTTCTTCAGTAAGGGTCCTGGTTCAGCAGGAAGAGGATGCTGAAGGAGATTTTGGTCTATTTAAAAATGGAGATAACCTTGAAGAAACAGGATCTACTGTCAGGGATTATCTAGTCCTGGGAAATGTCATAATCAGTTTGAATGGGCTTTTTGTCTGATCTGACATCAACAGATCCGATCTACCCTTACTTGACAGAGTCAGAGCCGAAGAAGCTTGATCCAACCTAGGAGGGCTCAGCGCCGAAGGCTCTGACCAAGTCACAGACTTGGGAGACTTTGAAGTCTTAATTTTTGGCTCAGAAAGATCTGTTGGAGTTCAGGAAGGCCTCTTCTTTCCTCTGTCACCACTTTTGGAGGAAAGGGAAGAAGCAGGGCTCGAATAAGCCAACTTAGATTTGGTAGAAATCAAAGATTTTGACTGACTGCCAGAAATAGTCTCCTGAAAAGCAGATGGCAGCATATCCCTCAAAATGAGCTTATTTTTTCTCTCAATCAAAGTTTGGTGGCTGACACAGAATGGCAGATCGCACAATCTTTGGGGCCCTACACAATAAACACACAGGGAGTGTGAGTCACTGAAAAAAAATCTTATGACCGCACTTTGTGCATTTTTTGAATCATGCAGGATTATCTTGTTTCTCTGCCATTTGGAACAAAAGATATGGATGCAGAAAAACACTTACACACACACACTTGAACTTAAAGCCAAAAAAAAGAAAGTATAATGGAAAAAAGTGAGACACTACTAACGACAGTAATTAGGAATACTTTAAAAGGTAAAAGGGAGAGGGAGTAACCTATAAAAAAAAAAAAAAACGGTTACTAGCAGGGGGATAAAAAAGGAGAGAGAGAGAGACAGAAAAAGTAACCTAATAAAAAACAGTTACTATCAAAACAGATTTTTAGAAACAAGGGGGAGAAAGAAAAGGCTAAATACACTAAAAGGATAAAGAAATAAGACTATACAAGGGCATACTATAATATGACCTGAAAATCCAAGAGCTAGCTGACTGGACCAAGTCTTTGCAAAGTGGCAAATGAGAGCTGAGGTAAGAGGGAAAGATGTGTTGTGGGTAAGGAGAGGTATCCAAGAGCTTTTTCGCTGCCACACACTTAGTAAGGCAGAGTCGGATTCAATGGATAAGATCTTGACCTCCCCTACACGAGAACGAGATGAAAAATTGACAATATCAGATCAATGCTTCCATCAATATATTTATTTACTGTTCAGACCTGGCACAGTCAGTTCAGATACTTTACGTAGAAATATGTATGGGGGTTGTCTTTAAATGAAGTTTTTAGCCCTGCTGTTTGCTGTTATAATTATTACTTTGTAGGACTAATGTGTAATTTTGTAATGCATGCAGCAGCTACTATTTTCATGAGGGTTTGGCGTTGGTATAATGGGTAAGTGTTTACCTCACATACACAAAGTACAAGATTTGATTCTCATCTTTGGAAAAAAAATGCTAAGCTCAAATAGCCCACAGACAGTTAATCTACAACTCACCTAGGAGATAAAATACATTAATGGTACCATTTTTTTGGTTTATTTATGCTGTCAGGATGAAACCACATACTGTGGGTAGGTAATTGGTACTGAACTGCCTGTGGATGAAATGATTTGCCGTACTGTTTGCTGTACCAATTCTAACCTTACAGGACTAATGTGTATCTGGATGAAACAGACTGGAATACAAGCTGCTATTACTGCTCCTGTGAAACAAAACATACATGCATGTAATTATTTTCATCCTGACAGGGTCAACATACAACTAAAAATAAAGTTATTTTTTATCCTGGCATAAAATAAAGTTATTTTTTATCCTGGCAAAGCCAAACTACATACTGTGGGTAGGCAATAGGTATGGGGACTGTCTGTGGTTGAAACGATTGGCCTTTCTGATTGCTATTGTAATTCTGGCTTTTGAAAGATTAATATGTATTTGTTTGAATACATGCTACAACTTCTGATCTGTGAAAGAAAAATACATTAGAGTATTTTTTTATCCTGTCACAGTCAAACCAGATACTTTAGGTAGGTTATGGTTATGGGGGCTATTTGTGAATTAAATTATTGGCCTTGCTGTTTAGTTTTTGTAATTCTGGATTTGCAGGATTAAGGTGTATTTGGGACAAATTTATTTATTATTTACATTTGCTTACCAGGAAAGTCTGACTGGGCCAGAAACCCATTTTCAGCAGAGGCCTGGGGAGAAAAGCTCCACAGAAGTATAAGCAAAATACAATAATTAGATAGTACAATAGTATACATACATAGTAAGATGCAGAAGTCACATCATCCAGGTAGTCTACACAAAGAAGTATTCAATACTGTTTTTTAGTAGATACAAGTTCAAAAAAGCAAATCACACAAGCATTTCAGTAAAGATCATTGCGAGAATAATACAATTAGTATTGTGTACATATTAGATAATAGTTATGAATAAATTAGATTTTTTCCTTTATACACACACATATATATATATATATATATATATATATATATATATATATATGTTTTTTTTTAATGAGCAGTAGCAACACTGAGAAGGATAAATGAGGTAAGGAGTGGACGGTATGTTGAGAGAGTTACAGATATCTTGTCAGTCAGGTTTGGCGCAGGAGCAATGCCAGGTTTTGAACAGATGTTCAAATAGTAGTTGTTTGAAACTGGCAGATTCAGGTGTATTTTGGAGGGTGTGGGGTAGAGAGTTCCATAATTTACCTATTTGATTTGCGAATAGGGCTTCACCGTGAGTGTTGTTAGCTTTGTTTACTGTGAGCAAGTTTCTGTCGGTAGATCTTAGACTTTGTGGGCATGAGTAGGGAACAACAAGTTCCTCGAGGGGTGGGCAATTGTCAGGATGGAAGATGATACTGTGTGTGAATTTAAGTTGGTAGACATGGAGAAGGTTAGTTAGCTTGAGCCAGTTTAATTTATGTACAGCAATACAATGGTGGGCTTGGTGGGGAAGGTTGGCTGCGAAGCGGGCTATTCTGTTGTAGCAAGTTTCTAATTAGGTTAAGTCTGATTTTTTTCTAAGTTGATAAAAAGAAGGAAGACATAAAGGAGCACAGAGAAGAGGAAGGTTCTGGATATGGTTAGTCTGGTATTGTCAGTAAGGAATGGTTTATTTCTGTACAGTGAGCCAAGTTTGACATGAACTTTCTTAACTGTGATGGCTATGTGCTGGTTAAATCTGAGTTTGTTGCCGATAGTCATGCTGAGGAGGTTTGTATGCTCACCTGGTTGGATGACTGTGTTGTTTGCTAAGAGAATGGTGAAAGGAGGGGTGGTAGGTGACTGTTTGCTACTAGTAAATAAGATAGAATACAAGTTGTTCTGACTGTGTGTATGAAAAAATACATTTAATACAACCTTTATTTTGTTTTTCTTTTAACCTGATGGGAAAAAATAGACAATGACTGTCTGTAAATGAAATGACTGGCCATCTATTTCCTGTTGTAATTCTAACTTTGGAGGACTGAAATCTATTTGGGTAGAGCAGAAGGAATAGAAGCTGTGATTACTGTTTTGATGAAACAAAACACACATGCAATAATTATTTTTTTTTATCATGGAAGGGTTAGTCCAGATTCTTCAGGTGGGCAGTGGGCATGGGGACTGTGTGCTGATGAAATGATTTGCCCTGAACTGTTAGAAGACATTTTTATGTTCTGCTGAAGAAAGTGTTTTGCATTGCTATTTTTTTGCACAACTGTGCTTCTGGTCTATATTTGATATTACATGACATTAAAGTAGAATGCCGCGGTGGTATGGCAGTAGCGTTGTTACCTCACAGCAAGAGGTTCTCCCGTTCGATTCTCGGCTGGGCTTGGGAGTGCCTTCTGTGTGGAGTCTGCATGTCCTCCTCATGGTTGGGTAGCGTTTGAAAAACATGCGTGCGTAAATGGGCGTGCCTTCGTTGAAGGTTGGGTGTCGAGCTGGCACCTCGGCATTTCGTAAAAATCTACTGCCAATCATTAGCGGACCGGAGTTCCGCTGTGGCGACCCCTTACTGGGAAAAGCCAAAAGACAAACAACAACATGACATTAAAGTAGATTTTAGGTTATATTTTTCAAAGATATGCTACAATGGCTGCATTTGTTTTCATATACTGCGTATAATGGAACTATTTGTTTCTTTTTTTAATAATGAAGATGACAATAAAGACGCAATATTGACAATAGTGATGTTGACAAAGAAGAATATGATGAAAATGATGCTGAAAATGCAGTGACAACATTGTGATTATCATGACAAAGAAATGGCACTGAAGATGAATATGCAATGAATATGATAAAGAGGTGATGAAGATGTTGAAGTTTACAATAATGAAGATAAAAAGATAATGACAGTGAAAAAGCTGAAGATGACAATGAAGATGTAATGAAGACAATAATATGATAATATTGATAATGTGATGATATAGTGAAGATGTGACAAAGATGATGAAGCCTGGCATTTAGTGTAGAGGATTAAAGTACTGAGCTACTAACTAGAAGTTATGTACTTTCCATAACTTGGCATCTGTGTTGTACAATTTCATTCTTACTCACTGTTGGGTCTCTGGATGTGATCTCGGATCTGACTCAGCCACTTCTCAAGACTTATGATCTGAGCCTCAAGCTCCTCCCTCACCCATATTGCCTCACTTCTCCTCCAGCCCCTCAGATAAAGTCTGCTGCCCTATTTGCATAAATCTATAATAACTATCAACAGAAAAAATATATACATATGGGTCTACTTTACATACCAGAAATACCAAAAAATACACTGAACCCACAGACATCGCCAATATCCTGGCAGACAGGTTCAGTGCAAACTTCTCCACCCTCCCCACAAAAGAGCAAGTATCTATCCCGGCAGAGTGCAGCCTCCCAAACATCTCTGATGCTCAGGTGAAGGCCGCCCTCTCCAAAGCAAAAAACGTTGCTTCCATGGGACCAGATGGTGCCCCGGGTTGCGTCCTACATGAACTCCAAGAAGAACTAATCCCTCAAGTAAAACTGCTGTACAATCTCAGCCTCACTACAGGATATGTGCCCAAAGAATGGCGTACAGCAACAGTGGTCCCACTCCACAAAGGTGGCGCCTCTGCGGACCCTGGAAACTATCGCCCCATAAGTCTGACTAGCCTAGTCTGCAAGGCTATGGAGAGGATCATCATGGAACTCATAAACAAAGACATTGGGGACCTACAGACACTAGATCCTACCCAATTTGGCTTCGTCAAGGGCAGATCCTGCCTTTTGAACCTGGTTGACTTCTTCGAAACAGTCACCAAGGCCACAGATGAAGGGAAGGTAGTCCACACAGCCTATCTGGCCCTCGCAAAGCCATTTGACACAATACCCCACTCGGGCATCATAGATAAGCTATCCAGCCTAAATATAAACCCCTGTGTCACAAGATGGGTCGCAAACTGGCTCAAAGACAGAACCCACAGAGTCAGAGTTGCTGGAGCCATGTCAGACTCGAAGCTGGTCACAAGTGGCATCCCATAAGGTTCTGTCCTGGGACCTCTCTTGTTCGGTATTTACTTTTTTGAGGTACAGGGCAACGTGGGAGGACTATGGCTCACCAAGTTCGCAGATGACTGCAAACTGGGCACCATAATCGACTCTCCAGCTGACACAAACATCCTTCAAAAAGGTCTCGCAGGGATGGATAACTGGTGCCAGAGCCATGGTCTAAAGCTAAATGCCAAAAAGTGTATAGTCATACCCTTTGGCAAAAACAATGTGCCCACAAATTACCACATAGGTGGTAACCCATTAAGTACAGAGAAAGTAATTAGGGATCTGGGGACCCAAGTTGATAGCAATCTTTCCTTTGACAACCACATTGCCAAAGTGGTTAGAAAGACCTTTACATAGCCCACCTCATCATGAAAGGATTCACATCTAGATCAAGAGAGGTAATCGTGCCCCTTTATTCATCCCTCATCAGGCCCATCATAGAATACAATACCCCCTTTGGGATGCACCTTACCCGACACCTGCAGCAATTAGAAAGACCCCAAAAGTACCTAACCAGGAGGATCAAGGGACTCAAACAGATGCCATATGCTGCTCGGTTAAAAAAACTCCAGCTCTACTCGGTTGCATACCGCCTACTTCGAGGCGATCTATGCCTGGCATATAAAGCTATGTCCAACCCAGAATTAATGGACATGCTCCACCTCAGTAAATCTAAATCCCTTAGAGCCACGCGCTCGAGGGACCAGAACCTCAGCACAGAAATAAACAGAACATGCTGGAGGGACAGATTCATAACCCAGTGGCTCCCTTCACTCTGGAATAGAATTCCAGTTCATGTTAGGCAGAGCACCTCACTGACTCTCTTCAAGCAGAATCTTGATGAGTGGATGGGGGATCGTAGGTTTGTCCCAGGGATTACGTCCGTGTCACTATTAGACAGAGGCACAGTAAACTAAACTTTAAAAAGGGCACAGTATACTCAAATCAAGGGGTGGCGTAAGCCAAACACAATCGGGCTAGGCTTATAAATGCCCCAGGGCAGATAGCCTAGTATGATCCTATGAACGTATGAACCAGATAACCAAAGACCACATAACTGAGATGAAAAAAGCCGAATCTATATATTTGTCCTCGTTTGAGTGACTTAGAGAAAAGACTGGCAAATGAATGGCTCGGTTAATATTTGTCTCTGTAGCAACCTCAGGCATAAAGGTAATATTGGTTCTTAAGGAAACCCTATCTTTGAAAAACATAATGTAAGGCAGTTTGGATGAAAAAGCTTGTAGCTCCAGCACACTTTCTGCTGAAGTGATGGCCACTAGGAAGATAGACTTCAAAGTTAGATATTTCATGTCACAGGAATTCGCATACTCAAATGGTTTCTGAGTAATGCCTTGATGCAAAATGGTGAAATCCCAAGGCGGAGATGAATCTTTTACTGGAGGCCTAAGTAGAAAGACCCCTTTCATAAAGGCTCACCCTAGATGCTGAAAGGGGAAACAAAAAGGAAGTGTCATTCTCAATGTGAAAATCTGTAATCGCTGCCAGCTGCAAATTTATGTTGGAAAAACTAGCCCCCTCTTCATAAAGAGAACTTAGGAATAGGAGTATATCCAAAATATAAGCTACAAAGGGATCAATATTCTGTTTCAATGCCCAAATTGAAAATCTCTTCCATTTGCTACTGTAAACCATTTTTGTGGAAGGCTTTTGGGAAGCAAGTATAATTTTTCGAACCAGGGAAGCTAGCCTGGACTTCTGCAGAATCATTGGAAGTGGAGAAACCAAGCAGTTAACCTTAGGGATCTGAGATTGTTACTTTGATGCTTGGATGAATTGGAGATCAGATCCTGTCTGTGATCCAGTATCCAAGGGGAATACTTGCTGTCAGACTGCAGGAAGGGGAACCATACCTGATGAGGCCAGAAGGAGGCAATGAGGATCAACGTGCTCTTCAACCTGCTGACCTTCTGTAGGACTTTAGGGATCAGAGGAATAGGATGGTAACAGCATCTCTGGGAGACTCCCTGGTTGGGGGAATCACAGTGAAGTACCTGTTGCACTTGTTGTTCAGGGGAGAGGCAAACAGATCACAGCAGGGTTGGCCCCCATTGGCTAAATATCTGGTTCACTACTGATCAGAGACCACTCGTGTGGACTCAAGACAGATCTGCTCAGTCTTTCAGCCAGAATGTTGGTCTCCCCAGGAATGTGCACTTCAAGGAGAAAGTGGTTTGAAGAGATCACCCATTCCCACACCCGCATGGCCTCCTGCACAGAGGATATGACCAGGTTCTCCCCTGCTTGTTGATATACCAGACTAATGACATGCTGTCTGTTTGAACTGCTTGTTCCCAGAGAGAGGCAGTTGCGAAAGGCTTGCAATGACAGAAAGACTACCCTCAGTTCCAGAACGTTTATGTGCAATTTGGTCTCTGTGTGGACCACATACCTTGGACCAATCTTCCTTAATAATGACCCTCCCACCCCAACAGAGAAGCATCAGTGGTCACTGTGGCTATCAGAGGGGGAAGAGAAAAAGGCCTGCCAAGAAAGAGGTCATTTGAAAGCATCCACCACTGGAGGTGACGCTTGCAGATCATAGTTAATTTGATGGTAGCAGAAAGTGGATGATACAGAATGGATCACTGACTGCTAGAGTCCACCACAGTACTCACATGAAGAACCTTGCCATTGGAACTAGGAGAATTGCAGCTGACAGGATCACAGGGCCCTGAAAACTAGGCGAGCAGATGGATCTGCCATCTCCAGTAACAGCTGGACTTGCTCTCTCAAGGATATTATCCGTTGTGGAGGCAAGGCAGCTATTTGAGTGATTGTGCTTATTTGTGTTCTTATATACCCTATGTCATCCACTGAGGACATCTTTGACTTTGACAAGTTCACTGCAATTCCCAGACAATTGCAAATTGTAGCAGGTATTGAGTGGCTTGAATAGGTTGATGCCTTGAGGGTGCGGTCAGGAGCCAATCATCTAAGTATGGAAACACCTGGAATCCTTGAAATCATAGGTGAGCTGCTACCACTGCCATACATTGAGTGAACACCCGGGGGGGGGGGGGGTGAGCCCAAAGGGCAGTGCTCTGAATTAGTAAAGACTGCCTCCTAGCCGGAACTGAAAGTGACTCCTGGAGCACCTGTCTTTTTTGACATGATAGCATGTGACCTGGAGATCTACAGACCACATTTAATTGTCTTGCGTAGTAGTGTCAGTATGTAATGAACCATAACCATGTGGAACTTCCGACTTCTTGATGAACAAGTTCAGATTGCTTTGATCTACAATCGGTCGTAGGTCTCCTGTCTTCTTTGGCACCAAAAAGATGCATGAGCAGGTCCCGCATCCTCTTTTGGTCACCCCCCTCTGGATGATTCTTTTGTTCCATAAGCTTCTGAACCTCTAGAATGGCATTCTCCCTCTGAGTGGGTGGAACATTGGGGAGATTCCTCTTGGGAGGTGGAAAGGAGAAGGGAAAATAATAACTTCTGGAAATAATGTTTAGCACCCAGGTGTTATCTGTTAAATTTGTCCAGGCATCTGAGTGCAAGGATAAATGCCACCGACTGCCTCCAGAGTAGGATAATCAGGCAGAACTTCAGGAGAGCTGGTGGGGCCTGTCAGAGAAAGATTCTCTGAAGCCCTGGTTCTGTAGACCCCTTCTACCTCTAGAGCAGCACCTGCCATTAAATCCTCTTTCTCTGTCTCTAGAAGAGGACTCTTTCTGACACTCTGGGAAAGCACCCTGGGACTTTCAGAACCATATCTTCTTCCCACATTGTTGGTTCCTCTAAAAGGTCCACTGGAGGAAAGAAAATCTTATCCATATGGCAAATGAGGTCTTTCCCTCCTGATTCACTGTGGGAAAGAGTTTCCTTAAATGATGGTCAAAACAAAGAAGAACCCCAAGGGGGCGTTGATGAAGGATGCTTTAAAAGGTGCTGCAAACCCTCAAAGCATCATGTAGACATGTCTCCTAAGGGCTATGCCTGTGCCGGCTGCTCAAGAGGTTCCCCCTGCAGCATGACAGACTAGCCTCATTGAGGAATTAGAACTAGATGATAGCCTGGCAAAGGTGGAGAGACCTTCTTGAGGTCTTCCTCCGACAAGGAGTCTGCATGAGAGTTGCCAAGTCCTTAACCAGATCCCTCTGGAGACGCATGAAATGTGCCAAATAATTTAATGAAAAAGCAGCTGAGGCATATACACACTTCCCATGCCTGTCCAAAGCCAGAGACTCCTTGATCAGGGGATGGAGAGTGGAGCTCTGTTCTGTAAACTCCTCCTTGGTGGCTGCTGACACCACAATGGCATCAATGGGAACACCTCTGCTCCAGTACAGGTGATCATTGGACAGGCTGAGGTGCTTATGTATGTGCTTGGGTATGGGCTCCATGGCATCTGGCTCCTTCCATGCCCAGTGGGCAACTAAATCAATACGTTTGTCCACCAGTGGGGACACCCAGGATGTTAATGGGCTCATCCTGAAGGCCTCCAGAAACACCCAATTCTCAGAAGGGGGTTGGGATGACCATCCACCCTTTTGCATCAGGATTTCCCACATATCTCCTAAGGAGATGCCATCTGGTGGAGATCACAGGGACCCTTCTCCCTCATCGAAGTCATTGTCCTCTATTAAAGACTCCAAACGGAAGTCTAACTGCTTCCTCTTGCACTTTTTTTCCAATGAATCTCCCCTTGGGATACTCAAGGGAGGAAATGGAGGAATGGGGGACTCCTGAGGGGGGTTGGTCTGGAGGCACTCCTAGAGGGGCTGACTACAGACAGGATGGAGGGGTGCAACGGAAAAAAGAGGTCATTGTTCCCCTCTACTAGACACTCATTAGATCCATTATAGAGTACAATGCCCCTTTTGAAATGTACCTCACAAGACATCTGCAGAAGCTAGAAAGGCCACAGAAGTACCTCACAAAGAGGATTACTGGCCACAAACAAATGCCCTACACTAACCACCTCAAAAAATTCCAGCTTTACTCTGTAGCATATCACCTACTCCAAGGTGATCTCTGTCTAACATATAAAGCTATGTCAAACCCAGAGCTGTTGGACATGCTACACCTAAAGAAATCCCAATCCCTCCGAGCTACATGATCTAGGGACCTAAACCTTGTCACCACAATAAACAGGACATGCTGGAGGGATAGATTCTTGTCCCAGGGACTTCCCATACTCTGGAAAAATCTTGATGAGTGGATGCGAAATAAGAAATACACCCTGGGGATCACTTCTGTGTCTCTGCTTGACAGTGGCACAGGAAAATAACTTTCTTGGGTGGCGTAAGCCAAGAAAGCTTGTTAGCTAGGCTTACGTAGGCTCTTGGGCCGATAGCCTAGTACCTACCTATGAACCTATGCTCGGATCAGAGGGTGACTGGATAGGCAACTCAATAAAAAGAAAAAGTCAAGACTTAAGATAAAGGTGCGACTCTAAAAACTAGTAACATACATAAAAAAAGAGGAAAAAGAACAAAACCAACATGGCTAAAAGGATTTCTTTAATAACACAAAATAAAGTGCTTTCACGATGCTCAGATCGTTTCATCAGACTAAATGCACTGAAAAACAGTCAAGTTAAATCAATAATCATCCAATCAAGTTGTCTGTTACAACCAATAAAATTTGCTCATTAAATATATATAAATGCATGTAAAATTAATATAAAAAATATAAAATATGACACAGGGAACTACCTCTTCGTATCTATTCAGTTAAGCTAAAACCTTACAAAAATATGTACACTCAGATATAAAAAACATACATAAAATGCACATATTATGCCATTTCAGTGTTTTAAATTATGTACTTTTAGGAAAGGTTTCAGGGACAGCATACCATTAAGACCAGATGGTTTTTCGGCATTAAACATCTCCAACGCCCAGGTGAAAACTGCTCTCTCCAAGGCAAAAAACACAGCATCCATGGGACCGGATGGAGTCCCCGGTTGTGTGCTCCACGAACTCAATGAGGAATTAAACCCGCAGTTAGGACAGCTGTTTAATCTTAGCATCACCTCAGGATACATACCCAAGGAGTGGCGCACTGCGACTGTGGTCCCACTTCACAAGGGCGGTGCCTCCACCGACCCTGGAAATTACCGTCCCATTAGCTTGACAAGCCTTATCTGCAAAGCCATGGAGAGGATCATAATGGAACTCATAATAAAGACATAGGGAACTTGCAGACTTTGGATCCAACCCAGTTTGGCTTTGTCAAAGGCAGATCATGCCTTTTAAACTTGGTTGACTTTTGAAACAGTCACCAAGGCCATTGATGAGGAAAGGCAGTCCATACAGCCTACCTCGACCTGGCAAAGGCCTTGACACAATACCCCACTCAGGTATCATCGAAAAACTCATCAGCTTGAATGTAAACCCATACATCACAAGATGGGTTGCAAACTGGCTAAGTGACAGAACCCACAGGGTCAGAATTGCTGGAGCCATGTCAGACTCAAAGCCTGTCACAAGTGGTGTCCCACAGGGCTCAGTCCTGGGTCCACTCTTGTTGGCATCTACTTTTCTGAAGTACAAGCAAACACAGGAGGTTATGGCTGACAAAGTTTGCAGATGACTGCAAACTGCGCCATAGTGAAACACTTCTGACACAGATATCCTTCAGAAGGGCCTCACAGAAGCGGATAACTGGTGCCAGAGCCATGGCCTAAAGTTAACGCCAAGAAATGCATAGTCATACCCTTGGGAAAAACAAGGTTACTAGCTACCATATAGGTGGCAATCCACTGAAGCACAGAAGAAGTCATCAGGGACCTGGGGACCCAGGTTGACACTAGCCTTTCGTTTGACACTCATGTTGCTAAAGTAGTCAGGAAAACCTTCTACATTGCCCACCTGATCATGAAGGGATTCACATCTAGATCAAGGGAGGTCATCGTCCCCTGTACTCATCACTCATTAGACCTATGATTGAGTACAATGCCCCATTCGGAATGAATCTGACCCGACACCTGCAGCAGCTGGAAAGGCCCCAAAAGTTCCTCACCAAGAGGATAAAGGGTCTCAAAAATATGTCTTATGCTGCCCGACTGAAAGAACTCCAGCTCTATTCAGTCTCATACCGCTTGCTCAGAGGTGACCTGTGCCTGACATATAAGGCCATGTCAAACCCAGATTTGATGAATATGCTTCACCTCAAAAAAATCTAGATCCCTCAGAACCACAAGGCGGGAGACTTAAACCTTGACACAGTTATTAATAGGACGTGCTGGAGGGACAGATTCATCACCCAGAGACTCCCTATGCTGTGGAACAAAATCCCGGTAAATGTGAGGCAGAGCACCTCGCTGGCCTTGTTCAAGAGGAATCTTGACCAATGGATGGGAGATCGCAGATATACCCCAGGGATTACTTCAGTGTCACTGCTTGACAGAGGCACAGCAAAATAATAGGCATAGTTTTATTCAAACTAAAGGGGTGGCAAAAGCCACATATCTATGGGCTAGGCTTATAAATGCCCTTGGGCAGATAGCCTAGTATGAACCTATGAACCTATTAAAAAGTAAAACCCATTTTTTCTGCTGTTTCTGTTGCATTAATTATACCTCCCCCCCTTATTCCCTGTTCTATTATTTCTAACACCAAGAATCTGAAACATGGTCAGGCCCTTCCTTAGCATTATGCTACGTCAATGCATTGGTCTCCTTACCATTCTTAATATTTCTGTAATGCACAAGGATTCTATCTT